>NC_056731.1:1749301126-1749433626 GCF_019279795.1 Protopterus annectens
GGTGACTGTTTCGAAGAATTCACCCAGGTTCAAAAGGCAGGATCTGCCCTTGACAAAGCCGAACTGGGTAGGATCTAGTGTCTGTAGGTCCCCAATGTCTTTGTTTATGAGCTCCATGATGATCCTCTCCATAGCCTTGCAGACTAAGCTAGTCAGGCTTATGGGGCGATAGTTTCCAGGGTCCGTAGAGGCTCCACCTTTGTGGAGTGGGACCACTGTTGCTGTACGCCATTCTGTGGGCACATATCCTGTAGTGAGGCTGAGATTGTATAGCTGTTTTATTTTAGGGATTAGTTCCTCTTGGAGTTCATGTAGGATGCAACCTGGGACGCCATCTGGTCCCATGGAAGCAGTGTTTTTTGCTTTGGAGAGGGCAGCCTTCACCTGAGCATCAGATATGTTTGGGAGGCAGCCCTCTGCCGGGATAGATACTTGCTCTTTTGGGGTGGAGAAGTTTGCACTGAACCTGTCTGCCAGGATATTGGCGATGTCTGTGGGTTCAGTGTATTTTTTGTCATTTAGAATCAACTCAGAACAAGTCTGGGAGTTGCATCCCAGGTTTCTAACATAACTGAAAAAAAGCCTTATGATTGTCTTTGGTGTCCTGTGCAATTTTTCTCTCGAAGCTGGCCTTGGAGGATTTTATGAGGGATCGTAATTTTTTGCTAGTACTGATCAGAGATGCCTTCCCTATTAGGGATTTTGCAAATAAGCCCCTTCTGGATGTCAGATTACTTAGCCCCCCCACACACTTTTTATTGTAACCCTGTTACACTCTTAAGTTAGTGTTTAACATACTTCTTTTACAGGAGAAGGCATGCTGTAGCAGTTATGTTTTCTTCTAATCTGTTGATGTCCAGGAATTGTCTGTCTGTCTTCATTTCCATAGTATGAAATTTGACAACAGGGTAGCTTGCAATCACTTTCTGACTTTTGGTCTTATGCTAGTGTTTAGGTTATGTCTTTTCTATCCATGCCTTCACTTAGAACTTATCCTTGTTTTCAGATCTTCCCAGCTGTTAAGCCATCTTAAGCATTCTGACCTAGGCACCTTTAGCCTTTGGGCAGTTGATGGGCAATGCTTGCAGAAGACATCCTACTCCTTCAGCCTTTGGGCACCTGCTGGATAGTGCTTTCATAAGGCACCCATAGCCACCATCTCTTCTGTCCAAAGGTTTTCCTCCCTTCAAGCCTTTGTCATTCTTGTTTCAGGAAAGATTCTTTATCCCTTAGCTGTTTGGGTATCACCAGTTACTCAAGGACATTTCTACAATATGTCCATTGTTATCATACAGCTTTTGTTTTTTATTTATTATTATTATTATTATTATTATTATTATTCCAGGATGGTATCTGTCATTCTGTAATGCTTAGCAATGTTCTCCTACCTTACTTTTTTTTCTTTTGCACTCTATGCTTCCTTAAGTGTACACTGTCCAGGTTCAGCATTCTGTTCTTCTAGTCTATCAGTCACTTAAGTGGTTTCATTAAATACCTTTTCAGCCTCTATCTTCTATGCCAAAAGGCCCTCTGTAATTTAATCTTTTCTAGAATATCCGTTTGTGAATGCCTTGCTGTGAGATGATCTGAAATGATTTGCTGACATTTTAGAGAGCTGTTCTGAGCCATTGACTTTGAATCTTGACAAGTCAAACGCATCAGCAAATGTTCTCCTTTTTTACTCTGTTTATGGCCTTTTGATTGTATTTGTCTCTGCCTCAGAATTATTTTTATTCCTTCTCTTCTGAACCTGTTTTTTTCTTCTACTCCAGTACTTCCTCACAAGATGAAAAAAAAAAAATCTTCTCTGCACCTGATGGTTTCAGTTGTGTAGCCAATGTATGGCCATCATTTTATGTATTTGTATAACAGTGCAAACTGAAATGGAATTCCAGATCTAAATCTCTCCATATAATGTGTGTGTGTGTGTGTGTGTGTGTGTGTGTATTGTATTTTTACCATCACCATACAGTACAGAGCTCTGGCACTTCTCCTGGCTTCCATACCCACCCTACCTATGGATGACGAGGTTGCTCCTTCCAGTTACCCTTTGCTAGATGGATCACCTCACCCCACAGGGAAGACAACCTTGACGGTAGCTCAGTACTAGTCCCAGAGTGTGGGGAATCCATTGGGAAGTTGTGAGCACAGAATCTGGAATAGTCATCCTTATGCTGGCTGGTCAAAGTCCCTAAATTAGGAAGTGACAGAGATGTCATTGTCACCCCTAGTAATCTGATTGGCGTGATTTATGAGGCTCCTGGTGTCCACCAGCAGTCACACAGGTTAGACAGCCATTTCATCCTGCCCTCCACTTGTTCAGCCCTACTGATATAACGAGTCCCCAGACTTGGATTGCCAATGGTAGAAGTGATAGGTAAGTTCTTCTTTTGGAACTACTCCAGTTTGGGTTGTACTTGCATAAGGAGCCATCCAATTGAATAAGTACCAAGACTCTTTCTTGAAGGGGGTGCAAATAAAACTCCCAATCTCAGATACAAAAGGTACATACTTACCATGATGATATATCTTAATTGGCAGTTCCATGCGCATTACCATACCCACCCCATTAACCCCTCCCTATGCTGTAGTGGTTCAGGAGACTTTTGCTGGTAGATATTAGCATCCTTTCAGTTGCCAATATTTTATTTACATTTGTTAACCAGGGTAATGCACTGGTTAATACTGACCAATTTCAGGCTGAGCCTAGGTAAAATACAAAACTTTTCACAAACAAAAAATACAGAAACGTGAGCAGTAGCTGAATAGTTCAGACTAATGATATAGAAAAAAAATAAAACTGCAAATAAATTCTAGTAAAAAGCACAGTACAATGAATAATCAAGCAGAGTGTATTGTACAATATATCCATTTGTTTTTAAAGTGGGTCAATCATCAGAAAATTGTGATAAAAGAGAAGAGGCTCTGAAAGGAGATATGTTGGTTAAAATGTTCTGTACTGAAGTAGGAGCATTTGGCTTGTATGAAGAGTTGCATTCTGAATTTGGAATAAATGTTGATTTCCTTAATGATGGTGAGTAGAGCTTTCCAAAGAGCAGGAACGTCAGAAAGGGAAGCATGGGCAGCGCTCTGGAGTTTAGTTCTAGGGGCTATGAGAGTTGGTGTGGCTTTTGATTAGTGTCAGAGGTTGTTTGAGGAGTTTGTTTTTCATGAAGTCTAGCTGCAAGGGAAGTAAATATATGCAGTTGGAGTACTTTGTAGGTTGGGATCCCAAAAGTAGGTTAGATCTTTGTTTTATGGGTAGCCATTTGGCTTTTTCTAGGGTGATACAGTGGTGCTCACAGCGAACTGAGTTTGTAATGAATTGAGAGATGCTGTTAAAGATAGTTTGGAGTGTGACAATGTATTTCTTAGAAGCAACAGCAAACATTGGGAGGCCATATTCAAGATGAGAAAGGAGAATCCCTTTGTCAGTGGCTGCTCTGGCTGGTTGGTATAGAAGGGGGGGGGGTTATGCTGTACTTGTGAGTTTGCTCTCAGAGGACTGGAAAAGGGTCCTGAACTGTACAACAATATGAGTGATGGGGATAGGCTTTGGTAGTCCTGGAAAGGTTTAGGTACTGTGCTAGCTGAGTCCTGAGAGTCTTTGTTCTGAAGCTGAAGGGAGTGGAACTGCAAGTTCAGAGCTCTCGTTGCATTAACTATGTAATTTTGTTTCTCTTTGTAAATTGATATCACCTGCAGTCAGGATGTTGACAACAATGACACTATGCTTTCATTATTTATTTTTAACACATTTATTGAATTATCACTTAAGATGTAGGCAAACACACTTGTATATAAAGGAAAACCGTGTTAAGATGTCCACAGCTACAAACATTGTACATCACATACATCCTTTTGTACAAGTGTCATCAATCCAGCATTATGTAAACTGCTCACACTCCTCCTCCACAACATTATTCTGCATACTGGCCTCAAACAGATGCCCTATGCAGCCCAACTCAAGAAACTCCAGCTGTACTCGGTTGCATACTGCTTACTCAGAGGTGATCTCTGCATGACATACAAGGCCATGTCCAACCCGGAATTGATGGACATGCTCCACCTAAAAAAAAACAAATCCCGGAGAGCCACACACTCTAGAGATATAAACCTCACCACAACAATAAATAGGACATGCTGGAGGGATAGAATCCTATCCCAGAGACTCCCCATGCTTTGGAAAAGGATTCCAATATACATCAGGCAGAGCCCCTCACTGACACTCTTCAAGAGAAACCTTGACTGGTGTATGGAAAACAGAAAATTTACTCCGGGGATCACTGCAGTGGCTCTGCTGGACAGTGGCGCAGGGAACTAATGGCTCTGCTGGACAGAGGCACAGGGAACTAATCTAAGGGGGTGGCTAAAGCCAACACATTCTGGCTAGGCTTATAAATGCCCTCGGGCAGATAGCCTAGTACTTACCTATGAACCTATGTATTGAGCCTCCATTTCCATTTTTTCTATGTAGTTTGCTCCTACCCTTTTCTAAACATCCCACTTCCAGTTCTTTTATCTCTCTTGTAATATTCACTACTTCAAATACAGCTGGTTTATTCTTTGATTTCCATTTTCTAGTAAGTTACTTTTTTGGCAGCCACCAGAATTAAACTTAACAATGCCTTACTATATGCAGGCAATTCAAATCCTGTATCCCAGCTCATACAAATCATTTCCTTAGTTACATCCATTTGCTCACCTAATATTTCTGACAGAATACTCTGTAGGGGATCGTTATAATCTGCCAACTCATTATGCTTCCAAAACATATGCTCCTGGCTCCAAATGTAATGCATATGGCAAAGGGGAAGAAATACACCTCTTCCTGGTTCCTCTGTTTGGACACAGCTTATCAGAGAGGAACCCTCCCACTTTAAATTTTGCCTCTGATCCCTCATATATCCTCCTAATTAATTTTTTTATTGTATAAGGGAATGCAAGTGCTTCCATTGCCGTACTCATAAAATTCCAGCTTACTCTGTCGAATACTTTCATTGCATCAAAATCTGCCAACAACTGTGGTAATTTCTTACATTCTTCCCTGTGGATCATCACCTGTGGATCATCATTGTTCTATTAATGTTGTGATATGTTTGCTTCCCCTCCAGAAAACCGTATTGATCCATATCTATCAATTCTGGAAACAACTTTGCCATTCTTTTAGCTATTTTAGACATAGACACTCTATAATGATGTTTAAAATTGAAATGGGCCTTTATGAAGCTGGGTCTGATGGGTCTTTACCTTTTTAGGTATTACATCCACCACAGCTTTATTCCAGCTTGTTGATCTTTATCACTTTCCTCCCTCCTAGCTTCCAGACTCCCACAGGAATACTATGTATTCCTGGAGACTTTCCAGCAGATTGATTGTATGTCACTATTTTTATCTCATCTTCTCCTATCTTAACTGTTAATTGCTACATACATACATACATACATACGTACATGCAGATATTTCAGACATGGGCATTTATGCCCTTCTAGCCTGCTGGTGTACCAAAACAGTTGTTCCATTAATAAGTGCCCAGGCTGTTTCTTAAAAATATCTAAACTAGGCCTTGTTTTAACATAATTTGGTAATGTAGTCCATACATCAGCTTCTTTCTCAGAGAACCAATTAGTGCACATATTGTTCCTATAGAATCGTCTTCATAGGTTGTCTGATAATTCTGTACTACTTTTTGATAACCCCAAATATTCCCGGAGGTGGTTGTCTCTAAATGTCCTGTATACCTGAATAAGGTCTCCTCTTAAATATCTATATGAGACAGTGAACTTCTTCTTCTTTCGGCTTTTTCCGGTTAGGGGTCCCAACAGCAGATCACCTGTCCGCTCAAATTTCAGGCTTTCATAATAACTTACATTTTCACATCCATGGATGCATTTGGTATATTTCTGCTGTACTCTTTCCAATGTACTCATGCTTGTTTTCCTATGAGGTTTCCATATTGTTATTCTGTACTCAAGTTTGGATCTAATGTAACTAACAAACAATCTTCTTCTTCTTCTTTCGGCTTTTTCCCGGTTATGGGTCGCCACAGCGGATCACCTGTCTGCTCATGATTGGCAGTGGAGTTTTACGGTGTTGAGTTGCCAGCCCGGCGCCCACTCTTCCATGCAAGGCACACACACATGCACACAGTCACGCCTAGGGCCATCTTAGAGTATCCAATCCACCTCCAGCATGTCTTTGGGATGTGGAAGGAAACCAGAGCACCCGGAGGAAACCCATGTGACCACAGGGAGGACATGCAGACTCTGCACAGAAGGCACCCCAGCCAAGGATCGAACTGGAGAGCCTCTTGCTGTGAGGTGGCAATGCTAACCGCTGCACCACCGTGCGGCCACGGTCTGTATGACTCTGGGTTTGTCCTATTCCCTTCCCTTAAAGACAGATTTAATAAGTGCATATCTCCAATCTTGAGGAATGTTTCCATATTTATACAACCTAATAAGTAATAAATATAATGATATTGTACGTTCTTGTTGATGTCTTCTCTGGTCATTATTACTTATTACTAGTTATGTCCCCTCCCTGTGCTTTGTTTGGATCCAGTTTGCGTAGTTCTTTTTCAATATAATCTAATCTGATTTCAGTATCTGAGGTTACCTGGATGTCACTAGGACAACTTATCTCCCATATGTGGAGATATGTTTTGCATAAGATTTTGTGAATATATTTCTGTGGAGATATGTTTTGCATAAGATTTTGTAAATATATTTATATCTGTTGTGTCTGAGAATAATTTTTAGAAACTACACAGTTTATCAATTTGTATGTCTTCTACATTTTATGTATCTGTAAAATAGTTTCCAGTTATGCTCAATATCTTTATATACATTTTCTTCATTTTTTCTTGCTCTTGTCTGTGCTTTATTCGTTAGTCCAGCTTGTTTATTTGTGTTTTAAAGTTGTAGTTTGACCTCTTTTCCATTTCTTATATTTTTAGTTTTTCACCTTAATCAAGTATCTTGTTATTATGGAAATATATCCTCCTAGTGGTGTGTGCCTAGTCCCGATGTTAAACATATTTTTATTCTTTGCATTCAAACAATTTATCTTTCAAAACTTTCCATATTCCTTCTGCAGTTTTTCCACTGAACACATCACTCCATAGGTTCATAGGTTCGTACTAGGCTATTGGCCCTAGGGCCAATATAAGCCTAGCCAAAAACGTACCCTAGCTTTCGCCACCCAAGAAAATTATTTTCCTTTGCCCCTGTCGAGCAGAGCCACAGAAGTGATTCCCCGGGGTGAATTTCCTATTTCCCATCCAATCAAGATTTTTCTTGAAGAGTGCTTATGAGGAGCTTTGTTTGATATAGATAGGTAGCTTGCTCCAGAGTATGGGAAGTCTCTGGGACAGGAATTTATCCCTCCAGCATGTTCTGTTTATTGTGGTGACAAGGTTTAGGTCTCTAGAGTGTGTAGCTTAGAGGGATTTAGATTTCTTTAAGTGGAGCATGCTCAACAGCTCTGGGTTTGACATAGCTTTGTATGTTAGGCAGAGATCGCTTCTGAGTAAGCGATATGCAACAGAGTAAAGCTGGAGTTTTTTGAGACGGTCTGCGTAGGGCATCTGTTTGAGGATGGTAATCCTCTTTGCGAGGTATTTCTGTGGCCTTTCTAGTTGTTGTAGATGTCTTGTGAGGTACATACCAAAAGGGGTGTTGTACTCTATAATGGGTCTAATGAGTGATAAGTAGAGGGGAACAATGACCTCTTTTTTTCCTGGATGAGAAACCTTTTGTGATGAGGTGTGCCATGTAGAAGGATTTCCTGACTACTGTGGCATTGTGATTATCAAAGGAGAGACTACTGTCCACCTGTGTCCCAAGGTCTCTTATCACACTTTAGGTGTCAAGTAGACTACCGCCTATGTAATAGTTCATGGTTACAGAGTTTTTACCAAAGGGGATGACAATGCTCTTTTTGGCATTGAGGTTGAGGCCATGGCTTTGACACCAGGCATCTGTCTCAGTGAGGCCCTTTTGTAGTATGTCCACATCGTTAGGAGTTTCGATTATGGCTCCTAGTTTGCAGTCATCTGCGAACTTTGTTAGCCAAAGACCTTCTGTGTTAACCTGTACTTCAGAGAAGTAGATACCAAACAGGAGAGGACCCAGGACTGAACCCTGTGGCACTCCACTTGTCACTAGTCTGAAGTCGGATTTAGAGTCTGCTACTTTCACAGTGTGGGTTCTGTCAGTGAGCCAGTTTGCAACCATTCTGGTGCCATAGGGATTTATACCTAGTTTAGTGAGTTTATTCCAGAGTGGGGGATGGTGTAGAAAGCCTTGGAAAGATCTAGATAGGCTGTGTGAATCACCTTACCCTCATCTACGGCTTTGGTGACTGCTTCAAAGAAGTCTATCAGGTTTAGGAGACATGATCTGCCTTTTACAAACCTGAACTGGATGGGGTCCAGAGTTTGGAGATTACCAATGTCTTTGTTTATAAGTTCCATGATGATACTTTCCATGGCCTTGCCGACCAGGCTCGTCAGGCTAATGGGGGTTAGTTCCTGGGGTCCATGGTGGCTCCCCCTTTGTGGAGTGCGATAACCATCGATGTGCGCCATTCAGTGGACACAAAGCCTAAGGTGAGGCAGTGACTGAACATGGTACTTAAGTGGGGTGCCAGTTCGTTCTGTAGTTTGTGTAGAACGCAGCCTGGGATGTGTTTTTTACCTGTGCAGCCGTGATTACAGGAAATTTGCATTCTTCACATAAAGAGATGGGCCCTTTAGGGGGTGAGAGGGGGAGAGGCACTGAACCTATCTGCCAGAATGTTGGCAATATCAGTTGGTTCTGTATATTTAGTGCCACTGTGCTGTAACTCAGAGCAGATCTGAGTGTTGCCATTGAGATTCTTGACATAGCTATAGAGTGCTTTGTGGTTATCTTTAGAATAAGTGGCGATTTTGTGTTCATTACTAGCTTTGGAGGATTTTGCAGTGGTGGTGCTGCGGTAGCGTTGTCGCCTCACAGTAAGACGCTGTCCGGTTTGATTCTCAGCTAGAGCGTCTTCTGCGTGGAGACATGCGTGAATGGGCGTATCTTCGTTGAAGGTTGTGCTTCAGGCCTGGCAAGCCGGTACATAAAAAAAAAATCAACTGCCAATCATTAGCGGACCAGAGTTCCGCTGTGGCGACCCCTAACCGGGAAAAGCCGAAAGACACAAACAAACTAGCTTTGGGGGATTTTATGAGGGATCTCAGCTTCTTACTGAGGCTGACCAGGGAGTTCCTCCAGTCATGAGATTTTACTCTTTTTTGCAATAGTTTCTTTCTTCTGTTGTAGAGTTTGTTTATGGCAGTGGGACCACCAGATTGGCTTCCTTTTTTTGGAGGATAGCATCTTGGTTCTGTTAGGGATAGCACGATCCATTCACTCGTGTAAGTGCTTATAAAGTGCATTTGTGTAGGATTCAACAGTCGTACCTCTATTGTCCGTCTGCATGGGTGTCATGAAGTTTGCCACTTCTGTCTTAAGAAGCGTGAAGTTGGCTTTGGAGAATTTTTTTACGGTGGTTTCCCTAATGGGGTGGGGGCGGGATGTGGAAGTCTAGGGTGATTAGGTTGTGGTTGGATCTGACCAATGAGGAATTGACCTCTGGTGTGGAACACCGGTTGCCCATGTTGGTAATGACCAGGTCTAGGATATTGCTGCCCCTGGTGGGGGTGTGGATAAGTTGATCCAAGGCATTGGAATTTATGAATTCCAGAAAACATTGAGCAAAAGGGTTGGTACATGAGTACTTTTCCCAGTTAATGGTGGGGTAGTTGAAATCACCCATTATTAGGGTGTTGGGTTGTACCCTAATATTTTCCAGTGTATCAAGAAATGAGGAGTGGGAATCCTGGGGCATGGTGGGGGATCTGTAGCAAAGTACAATTTGGATTGCAATCTTGCCCAGAGTTAGTTGCACTTGGATAATCTCGGATGCATTATGATGAGCAACTAGCCTGGAGGTATGGATATCCTTAATGAATATGGACACGCCTCCGCCTTTAGTGTTTCGGTCCAGGTTAGGTAGTTTTACATAGTGGCTGTTTTGCTTCTATATATTTTTTATTAATCTTCTGTGCATTGGTTTAGATTTCAGTTTTTGCAGAATTATCTACCAACAAATTAACCATTATAACCAAGGATCACTGCACATCAATGGTGGTAAAACTTAACAAGAAATAATAGTAATTTCTATAGGAACACAAACAATGTCTAGTATGCCTGTTCTGTTCCCTGGTAGTTTTTTTTTTTTTTTTGTAATAATCTGAAGCAACTGTTGTTCCTGAACATACGTTGTGAATAATTTCCTTACTAATGTTATTGAATCAATATTATTCTAGTCTGTTACGTTGTGAATAATTTCCTTACTAATGTTATTGAATCAATATTATTCCAGTCTGTTACGTTATGAATAATTTCCTTACTAATGTTATTGAATCAATATTATTCCAGTCTGTTACGTTGTGAATAATTTCCTTACTAATGTTATTGAATCAATATTATTCCAGTCTGTTACGTTGTGAATAATTTCCTTACTAATGTTATTGAATCAATATTATTCCAGTCTGTTACGTTGTGAATAATTTCCTTACTAATGTTATTGAATCAATATTATTCCGGTCTGTTATGTTGTGAATAATTTCCTTACTAATGTTATTGAATCAATATTATTCCAGTCTGTTATGTTGTGAATAATTTCCTTACTAATGTTATTGAATCAATATTATTCCAGTCTGTTATGTTGTGAATAATTTCCTTACTAATGTTATTGAATCAGTATTATTCCAGTCTGTTATGTTTTGAATAATTTCCTTACTAATGTTATTGAATCAATATTACTCCAGCCTGTTTCTGGTAAATTTAAGTCCACAGCTGCTATTATTCTTCAGTGGTATGTTCCATGCAAGAAATGTATGAATTCCTCTAGGTCATTAGCACTTGACACTGGTGATCTATACACTCCAGCAATTGTTATATGTTCCAAGGTTTTCTTTATTATCACAGTTATACAATCTGTAGTATCTGTAGTTATCAGTGTTAACATTGAAAATGTAATAATTACAGGTCTCATAACTATCTTTAATCCATACCATAACTCCTCCATCTGATTTGTTTATTAGAATGCCTGTTACTGTGAAAACATCTAAACCCTGACAGAAATGGTTTTCAGTCATTGTTTCTTAATCATGTTTCACAAACAATAACATTAGATGTAATGTGGTCCTATCTCACCACATTCTTAACTGACGGGTTCAGAGCCGAGAATCGGCTCCGACTTGGCCGCTATTTACTAGCTCGAAGTCTCTGATTGGCTGGGCTAGCCCTAGTATCCCAAGATGCACCACGCCCAAACCCCCAGATCTCGTTTGCCGCTCGTAGTGTACAGACATGGTCTCGAGCTTGGCTGTGGCTAAGTATCTTATTTAAACTGTTTTTTTAGCTTATTTTTCTAAACTTTCTGTCAAAGGCTGTTCTTACAGCTACGTTGAGTGTATCCTGTGTTTTGCGACTAGTTCAGTTAATTTTTTTAGTTTTTGTGGATACCTTGTGTTTGGCGGGCTAGGCCCGTTTAATTTAGAGGGCCTTAGCCTCTCCTGTGTCTGTTACATCTGTAGGGGCGTTTAAGTTAGAGCCCCTTCCTTCAACTAGCTTAGTTTAAGTTTTTTTGTGGCATCCTTGTGTTTGACGAGCTAGGCCCGTTTAAGTTAGAGGGCCTTAGCCCTCTCCTGTGTCTGTTAACTCTGTTGGGACTTTTAAGTCAGAGTCCCTTCCTCCTGCCTTCCTTATCTTGTGTGTGGTTTATTGTGAATTACCATGTCAGGCAAATATCAGAAGGAGCATAAGCCTTCTGGTTTTAAAAAGTGCGCCAAATGTTCTTATAAGATGTCTTTGACAGATGGCCATGCCATCTGTGTGTATCGTTTGGGCGCCATTCATTTGCAAGAATCTTGTAGTGTTTGTCACTCCTTTAGTTCTAGAGTCTTGCAAGAGAGGAAAAATAAATTGATTCTCAGGGGCCTTGTCAAACCTGCCTTTGAAGAAGCTTTGTAGTCTGCCTCCCCTAGTGGGAAATCTAAATCTAAACCAAAAAAGAGATCTCCGGCTCCGTCTAGTTCCTCGGAGCCGTCGGAGAAGATATTGAAGACAGCTCCACCTTCCTCGGCTCCATTGGCTTTGGAGCCTAGGGAAGGAATTCCTGTGTCTGAGTCGGCTTCCTTGGCTCCATTGTTATCAGCACCGCAGGAGGTTTCTGTGACACTGGAGCCAGCTTCTGCTCCGATTCTCTTGGAGCTGATTCGGAGCCCTTCTGCTAGTCTAAACCTGGATTCTCTGGGTAAGATATCTCGACCACCTTCTGTGTCCTCAAAGTCTTCCAAGTTATCGGGTTCGGATGTGGATAGAGTAGTGCAGAGGCTCCTTCAGGCGCCGGTGCTAGCCAGGTTATTTTCCGCTCCAGCCCAGTCGGCTCCGGAGCCTTCCCTCTTGTCGGTTCCGATTATTCCTCCTCCGGGCACCTCTGTGTCGTCAGAGCCGAGGTGTTCTGCATCAAGTGAGGTCCTGGGGTCGGCGCCGATACCCCCGTTAGGCCTTTTGGCTCCGACCTCGGCTCCAACGTTTTCAACTCCATCTTCTGGTTGTGGCACCCGGGTTTCCTCAGTCGGACCCGAGGGGGATACATCGGGGCTTCATCCCTCGGCTCCAAGTCTCCCTCTTGGTGCCTCGGCTAAGGGAACCCTGACTCCGATTGTGGTTTCGGAGATGGGTCAGTCCTCGGATTCCGGTGGACCCGCATCCGAGGCCATGATGAGCGCACTGGCCAGGTCTTCAGTGACTTCACTCGAATCAGCTACTGCTTCCTTTGACACTGGGGCTGGAGCCTCTGATGCCAGCGGGGCTCGAAGGCCCAAGGATACTTCCATACGTGGCCCCCAGCTTTCTGAGGGTCCTTCAGATTCGTCGCCTGAGGAGCCTCCTAGAAAGAAGTTGTGCAAGAGGAAGCACGTTGACTCCCCGAATGAGTCCATCACTTCTGATACCGACCTCGATGACGCAGAGGGGTCCCCCAAGTCGCCCTCCGATGATGTCTCATTCTCCGATATTATGGAGATTTTAAGGCAGAGAGGCGACTGGCCTTCCAAATCCCCATCTGAGGACGAGTTGGTCCTCCTCAAAGCCTTTGGAGCCCGACCTTCTGCCTCCTGGGTTTCTCCGCCCTTCGACGAATTGTTAGACCTTATTTGTTGAAGGGTTTCGGAACACCATGACTCCGTGGAACCGGTGCCCAGCTGCCTAAACAAGTTTTTGTCTGCACCCCCGGAGAAAGAGTTCCTAACTAAAGGAGTTCCTGTAGATGCCATGGTGGTGGCATCTGCCACTCAGCAAGAAGTTGCAGAAGCTTCTGCTTCCGTTCATCCTCCTAACAAGGAGTCCAGGAGTATGGATCGGTATGGGAAGCGTACCCTGTCTTCAGCGACCTTTACTTTGCAGTCGTTGAACTATCTTTGTCACTTTACTAGGCTCCAAAGAGATCTCCTTAAGGAATTGGGAGATACCCTCTCGGGTAACTTGCCTGAGGCGGTGAATCAGACTGTCAACGCCCAGTTGTCTACCCTTTCCTCTATTGTCAATTCGTCCATGAGGCTCATATCCTATGCAGCCAAAGGAGCGGGTAGGGCAGCTAGATCAGGTGTAGCCCTCAGGAGGCAAGCCTGGATGCGCCTGTGTCACTTCGCGGAAGCCTTCAAGTCTTCCTTCACTGACGCCCCCTTCGATGGGTCCTCCCTCTTTGGACCCAAAGTGAAAGACACTCTCACCAGATGTGAGCAGGAGGGTAAGACTTTGTCTGCCGTAGGGGCCCATTTCTTGCCTCCCTCTAGGCCTTATCTCAAGGCACGGAGGGGAGGCAAGATGTGGTTCAGGAAGTCTCAGAAGTCTTTCCCCGTCGAGCATGGTGACCCCCCCTCCAGGGGCAGAGGAGGGGGGAATTACTCTGGAAGGCACCGCCCTAGAGGCGGAGGAGGCCCCCGCAACTCAGGAGACCGTGAATCGTTTCGTGGATCCTCCTACCAACGTCCCTGAGGGACTGCCCGACTGTGTTACTCTGGAGCCAGTCGGGGGCCGTTTTTCTAGGCATCCTCTAGCCTGGGAAAGTATCACTCAGGATCAATGGGTTACCAGAGGTTACACCATTCCCTTTCTTACACTCCCTCCCCTATCCAGAAAAATCCCAGACGTTCCACCCAGTCAAAGAGATCAAATAGCGCTAGAGGTTTCAAAGCTGCTAGAAAAAGGAGTCATCCAACCAGTCCCCTCAGACCAGATTGGATCAGGAACTTACTCAAGATTATTTTTGGTGCCAAAAAGGACAGGGGACCTGAGGCCCATTCTGGACCTCAGCTGTTTAAACTGATTTGTACTGAAGTCCAAGTTCCGAATTGTCACCCTTCAGTCCATTTTCCCTTTATTGGAAAAAGGAGTATGGATGTGCTCCATAGATCTCAAGGATGCTTATTACCACATCAAGATAAACAAGGCATCCAGGAGTCACCTACGCTTCCAGCTGGGAGCCAGTCACTACCAGTTTCGTGCTCTGCCTTTTGGTCTCACCACAGCCCCCAGGGTGTTTACCAAATGCTTAGCAGTGGTGACAGCCCACTTTAGACGTCAAGGATTTCAGGTTTTTCCTTATCTGGACGACTGGCTTCTCACCGCCCCCTCCAGGCATCTACTCGTTTGAGCCACGAAGGCTACCATCACATTGGGCCAATACCTAGGGATTACCTTCAACTGGGAAAAATCTGTGTTGCGGCCATCACAGCGTGTTGCATTTATCGGTGCAGAGCTAGACTCCGTCCAAATGAGAGCCTTTCTTCCAACAGAAAGAATCAAAGTGCTACAGGCTCAGGTGTTAGCCTTACTACTCCTCAAGAAAGTCCAAGTCAGACTTGCTCTTCAACTACTAGGGTCCATGGCGGCTACCATCATGCTGGTACCGCTAGCCAGGCTACATATGCGGATCCTCCAGTGGCTGGTCTCGGTCCAGTGGTCCTTTCTGGAGTTTCCTCTGTCTTATCCCATTCTCATCACGGAACAATGCTGACAAGACCTATGTTGGTGGCTTCAGTCATCCAATCTAGACATAGGGAGACCACTGACCCCCCTGTCTCCTACCGCCACGGTGACCACGGACGCTTCCCAGATAGGTTAGGGTGGCCATTATCTGGGCAGAATGGTCCAAGGCACATGGCAAGATCATGAGGTACACTTGCACATCAGTGTCCTGGAAATGAGAGCAGTGCCTCTAGCGTTGCAAGCACTTCAGAGCTCTCTTTCCAAGGGGACGATTGCTATTCTTTCCGACAGCATGTCAGTCGTCTGGTACCTATACAAGCAGGGTGGAACCAGGTCCTATCCCCTTTGCAGAGAGACCATGAGAGTGTGGAACTGGGCGGTGTCTTCCCAATGCTTTCTAGTGGCAACGCACTTTCCGGGGAAGTCCAGTGTGATAGCAGACAGGCTAAGCAGAGCTATTCTGATGCCTCACGAGTGGTCCTTGAACAACCGAGTTGCAACTCAGATCTTCTCCAGGTGGGGTCAACCTTGCTGCGATCTGTTTGCCAGCCCCCTCACTGCCAAGTGCAGCAGGTACTTCACTCTGATCCCCCCCCTGGGGGAGACAACCAGGGACGCCCCTAGCCCACGATTGGCCCCCAGGTCTGCTCTATGCCTTCCCTCCGTTCCCTCTATTATCAAGAGTGATTCAGAAGGCAGCTTCCTTGGGAAGCAAGATGATTCTTATCCCACCATACTGGCCTCGTCAAGTTTGGTTCCCCTTTCTTTAGAAGTATACAGTGGACGGCCCTTGGACTCTGGAACCAGTACCAGACCTATTGACTCATCAGTCGGGTCAGTTCCATCCATCCCTATGAACCCTCAGGTTGACAGCGTGGCTGCTCCACTTTCATCCTTAGTTAGACTACATTCCTTTTCACCTGAGGTGTTGCATATTCTGTCGTCCTCCCACAAGTCATCTACCAGAAAACTATACTCTAGTAAATGGAAAAGATTTGCTATCTGGGCTGAAGCACACAATCTAGATCCCTTCATAGCCCCCTTGTCGGCGGTATTAGATTTTTTGGCTATGCTCTTCAACTATTAAGGTACAGCTGGCGGCCATTTCTAACTTTCACGTCTCACATGAGCCTTCCCTTATGGGCCATAAACTTTGTAAAGCCTTCCTGGTTACTCCGTCTGCCATTGTCACAACCAGTTTCACCATGGGATTTAAGCTTGGTGCTTCAAACCTTAACTTCTATGCCCTTTGAACCGGCTGACACTTGTGGATTAAAATATTTGTCTTGGAAGACAGCCTTTCTGGTCACCATTACTTCAGCCAAGAGGGTATCAGAGCTTCAGGCATTTTCCATAAAGCCCCTGTATTTGGTCTTCCATAAGGATAGGGTTTCCTTGAGACTCCACCCCTCCTTCCTTCCTAAGGTATCTTCTACCTTTTGTCTTCACCAATCCATTGAGTTACCAGTTTTCTTTCCAAACTTTTCAAATGAAGCGGAATGAAATTCCACCAGTTGGATGTTCATAGACAACTAAGGTTTTATTTGCACAGGACACAATCCCACAGGAAATCGGATCAATTGTTTGTGTCCTTCTCAGAGAACAAGAATGGTAGCCCTGTGACTAAAGGTACTATTGCTAAATGGATTAAGGACTGTATCTCCTTTATTTACGCATCAGCAGGCAGAGATTTACCTTTCCCAGTTAAGGCTCATTCTACCAGGGCCATGGCTGCATCAGTAGCTTATCATGCTAGGCTCTCCTTGGATGACATCTGTACTGTGGCCACCTGGTCCTCTCCGCACACCTTTGTTTCTCATTACAAGCTTGATTTGGTGTCTAGAGACTGGGCTTCCTTTGGTTCCACGGTGCTCAGGAGTATTGTCAGTGAGCCTCCCAGAATGTAGGTGCTAGGGACGCTGTCCCGTCAGTTAAGAATGTGGCGAGATAGGACCACATTACATCAATTAGTTATGTACTCACCATAACGTCAGATGTATGTGGTCCATCTCGCCTACATTCTTACGTACCCGCCCACCATACCCCGACCTGTTGGACTTGGAGGAGATTATGTTCTTAGACCCTTCTGAGGATGTTATTTTTTCTCTCTTCCTCCTTGTGTTATTTCTAGGAGGTTGTGTATGTCACTCTGTTATATTGTTGGCAAACAAGATCTGGGGGGCTGGGCGTGGTGCATCTTGGGATACTAGGGCTAGCCCAGCCAATCAAAGATTTCGAGCTAGTAAATAGCGGCCGAGTCGGAGCCGATTCTCGGCTCCGAACCCGTCAGTTAAGAATATAGGCGAGATGGACCACATGCATCTGACGTTATGGTGAGTACATAACTAATTGTCTTGTAGGAATGTAGAAAATTTTCCAGTAAAAAAAAAACGTTATTGTTAATGCTCTAAGCATTAACAACCATCAGAGATGCATCAAATCTTGCTCTCTATGAACTGCTAAATTTTCGACCTGGCAAAAATCAGTTGTTGAACCTCATCTACCTGTAACCTTGGCTTACTTAAGTCTTCCATAAATATTTCCATTTGTACTTGTTCTTGATTTCCAAATTCCTCTACTTTATACAAATTCTCATAAGTTTTCCAAAACATCTCTAATACCGCTGCAAGATCTTTGGTTATTTTTCTTCTTATAGGTTCCCTAAGCTTGGCAACGACCTTTTTGACTTTCTGTTGCCAAAGTCATTGTACTAAGAATTTTTGTGCTCTGTAGTTATTATTAAATCAGTTGCATAGCAGCTTTCAACAATCTTTCTAAACTCATGCATATTATCCAGATACTCCCTTAGTTTCTCTTTAGCACTTTGCAGTTCACCTCTTGGTATGCTTCCATTGTTGATGCTTTCCAGGAATCCATTAACTGAGGCACAACACCTCCACCATACATAATGTTGGATTGAGATGCAAAGTAACCACTAACAAATTCAGAATCAGAAATGAAAATAGTGTGAACACTCTGAATATATCCAGAATTACTCAGAATTAATAACCCTTCAGCTGACTGCTCAAATTTCAGTTCATGCTTAGTTTCTCTTTGAAGTACCTGAAAATCCCATCAGGGGTCTGAGAGGGCAGTCAGTAGGTTTTCTTGGATACATATGACACTGAATGCCTTTATAAACTCAATAGTTACGATCTTCTGCCTTAGCATTCTACCCCACTGTATTCCATGTCCTCCAGCTCACATTTGAGTTGCAGCGATTAGGTAGCAAAATAGAATTGACTAACTTAATCCTTATGTTAACATTAACCTGTCATTCTGATCTTTCTTTACTATGGTCCACTTCCCCAAGATCAGGATATGTAAATTCACCTGAACTGATTCCATCTCAGAAGAGGCATCTTCAGTAAGTGGTACTGCTACCTGAAAAGTACCTTTAACTCCCTCAACCCACATGGTGGGGAATGAAGGAGATCTTCATTGCAGTCATCTTCTCCCCTCCCAAGTTTTCCTTTCCATGTTAATTTAAAAGATTTGTTATCACCAAAGAGATTCATTCCTCAACTTATGTACTCCAAATGTCATTCTCCATCTGTATCACCTTGACTAATATCTGTCAGTCAGATTATAGAGTCATAGGTACTTATCAAGCTATTAATCTCTGAAGATCTTAAGAAGCCTAGCCTTGCTTTCCCATGGTAATTATTAACCCTTATATTTTGTGATACAAATATCCAAATTTGGGCCAAACAACTATATTTTGGAGTAATTACATTTCCCCTAACCATGAAGTCCAGTGCAGTTACGAGTATTGCATTTGCTTCTATTTCCCTTATTTCCTACAATTAAGATTTAAATTGGCTTATTTTTTAACACCATTGTTCATTCATGCAGTATTTCCCAATTGATGAACTAGCAATGTTTAAGTAGTGAAACAGATACTTTTACCCTAAATCTCCAAATTATTTCAGCTTTCAACTAAATTATTTAGAAAACCAGTGCTCACTTGTGCGCTATTTCCTAATGGTGAACGTGTAATGTTTCAGTATTGGAACAGACACTTCCACCCTACTCTCCTAAAACTCCTGCCCTACAATTTAAATTTAATAGAAAAACAACAATTTTTTTTTTACCCTTATTAGCATTGTGTTTGAGCTAATTGTAACTCAGCACAGCAGGATCTGTGTAGGCAAGCAGTCTCCCAGCTGTTACATTATTTCTTTAACAAGTCCTGAGAAACTGTCACCCCCAGTGCTTTAACTCTCACGATATGCTGCAGTCTGGCATCTTTTTTCTAACAGCTGTTTAACTGAATAACTGAATCGCTTCTTAGCTGTTAAAAGTGCCAGACTTGTATATAAGCATATAGATAGGTTATTTTGTATACTTTAACCTAGAGTATGCCTAGTTACATTATATTCTAGCTAGTTTCTTATCGCTGACAATTTGATACTGCCTAATTGCCATTCTAAAAGCTACTCTAATTTTCATGGTTATTTAGACATTGATATTTGAATACTACTAAAAACTCCTGATGTCCACCACGGCAGTAAAACTTAATAGTAAAATCAAAACTTTAATAAAAAGAAAAAGAATATAACATAAAACAAGCAGTCCTCAGTCTTCCAATAAGCGCTTTCAGCAAATAAGCCTTCCTCAGATCGTATGATCATACAATCTGAGGAAGGCTTATTAAGTTTTACTGCCGTGGTGGACATCAGGAGTTTTTAGTAGTGTTTGCCTTTTCTTTTTCTTGTTGGTGTCCTTCAGAGTGTAAGAAAGTTTCTTACCTATTGATATTTAAATATTTTTTTTTTAGTTTATGACTAGCTGCTACTCTGAAGTTTTTTTTTGCATACAGTGTATTTAACTACATCGGAGTAAAACTGCAGTTGCTTTAATTTTGCTTGGGTATCCATAGAGCAGTTTTCTGAACCTTTTCCTTTCTGCTTCCTTTAAGCGTGCAACCCACCTGCCAGTGCATACCCCCCAGCTTCAGTGTCCTGCTATCTACCTGAGGCCCAGACATAATCCTGAATTCTGTAAAGTGTCTGATACCTACTCCTGAGATTGGAAAGAGTCTTGTATGTTGTACTGCCTTGAGAAGCAGGAATAGTTATTTGGAAGTATGTACAAAATACTCCTACAGTCTTAAACTGCAATAAACTCCTGTCTTATTTTGTTTAAGTGAGCGTTCCCTGCAGGGCTATCAGCAGCCATAGTCTCTTATTAAATTACATCCTGCCTGCCAGAGTTAACCCTCCCATATTGTCTCTCATAGTCACGGTCCCTATACCCTCCTTAGCCTCTCTCCTACTTCCGCTTGTAAATTATATTTTATTCTTCTCAACGCTGCCATCCCCTAGTCTCTCTAAAACCCCTTTTGGTAGACTCTACTTACATTACCTGTAATGACCATTAGAGGGCAGTAGTTCTACCTATTTATCCATCACTTACCTTGCTCCTATATTTCAGCCTTTAAACCTTATTTTTGTCCCCCTCTTACCTCTGTTACTCCTGAACCTATTTCTTTGCCTCTGAATCAACCCTTAGTCAGCTCTCCTTTCACTCTGCTATTTTAGTCTCTGACCTCCTAGATACCTTACTTTGGACTTACCTCCCAAATCATTGATTATTTTCCCTCAAAACCTGTCTTCTTGTCTGAACCCGCTCCGTTCTTCATGCCGGCTCACTCCGCTTCCCTACCCTACCCCCAAATCTCACCCACCCCTTTTTGTATTCGAATTTCCTCCTACTCTATTTGTTATACATCTGTATATGATATTTTGTGTTATGTTTGGAGCTTTTCTCCCCGGGCCTCTACTGAAAATGGAATATATCCAGTTAGACTAGCCTGGTCAACAAATGTAAAATAAATGTAAAATAAAATAAAAAAATAAAAATAAAGTTACCCACTCATTCTTCCAAATTATGTTTGAGTAGACCAAGGGAACTATCCTGCTTTATGTTGAGTAGAAAGCAGCTCCATAGAAGTGTTATTCTCTGTGATACATACCTCCAAATTGTTCTGTTAATATTGAAAAAAGATTTAGGTTCCTTAATTTGTGTTTATTGGATTTGTGAATGTATAATAGGTTTGACAGGACAGGGTTGATGAGGTTGTATACATGAGACAGATGTCACCTCTCAATAGCCTGCATGATACCAAGAAGAGAGACAAGACTTTGAAATGGTTTGCATAGTTTTTATGATGTAGGCTGTTGATTATTTTGAGAAAGCATTGTGGTCATTCCAATTGTGACAAGTGTTTGTACAGGTTTGTAACAAAAGGGGCATCATATTCAGTTATCAGCCTAATAGTTGCTGTCCTTGGATCTGGATGCCCTACCTTTAGATAAAAATTGTGTGATGAAAAAGGAATTCATTATAATGGCAGATATGTGGAGATTGAAAGAATGCTCATTGTTGATATATGTCTCCAGATCTGTAACTATGAGCTGATTTTTCACAGGAGTGTTATCAATGTGATAGTTACAAGGGTAGTCATGGCTACTGAAGTGTATGATATACATTCCTATTTTTTTTAAATCTTTATTAACATCAGACACTACATAGAGATATGAGTACATATTTAATTAAAAAATATAAAACAAGCCATTATATTTTTTCTTTGCATACGTTATACAAATATGTTTTTCCTCTTAACAGTTCTTGAATTTAACATTGTAGAGACTGCTCAGATCCTGCCTTCCATGAAATATCACTCCTCCTGAACATTATTCTGTATGCATTGTGCCACGGATTCCATTTATTTCTATGTAGTCTACTCCTTCCCTTTTCTAAAGATTCCACCTCTAGTTCTTTTGTCTCATGTACAGCATTCAACAATTCAATTCTGTAAGCCGCGGTGGTGCAGCGGTAGTGTTGTTGCCTCACAGCAAGTGGTTCTCCTGTTTGATTCTCGGCTGGAGTGCCTTCTGTGTGAAGTCTGCATGTCCTCCCCGCGGTCGAGTGGCGTTCGAAAGCATGCGTGAATGGGCATGCCTTCATTGAAGGTTGGGCATCGGGCTGGCAACTCGGCACCATAAAAATCTACTGTCAATCATTAGCGGACTGGAGTTCCGCTGTGGCGACCCCTAACTGGGAAAAGCTGAAAAGACAAACAACAACAACATTCAACAATTCTGTTGCAGTTGCTTTTCATTTTCGTTTTCATTTCCTAGTAATTGTGTTTGGTAGCCAACAGCATTAAACTTGCTAAGGTATTCTTCTTTCTAAGTAATTTAGTTTAGCTAAAATAAATAATTTCCTTTGTTAAAATAATTTTCCTCTCCAATATTTCTGATGGAGTACTCTATAGGGAATTTATAAAATTTGTCATCTCATTACATTCCCAAAAAATTTGTTCCCAGGTAGCCCACTCTTTCCCTTCACACATTCAGTAGTTGCTGTGTACCTATGGAACAATTCTCTGAATTCTGCTTGGGGTATACAGTAGCTATGCAAACACTTTGCTACATACTTGGGAGCCATACAAATAGGTTCATAGGTTCATAGGTTTATACTAGGCTATCTGCCCTAAGGCATTTATAAGCCTAGCCCAAATTATTGTGGCTTACGCCACCCCTTATATGAAAAAATACTGTGCCCATTAGTTTGTTGTGCCTCTGTCCAGCAGTGACCCAGAGATGATTCCCGGGGTAAACCTACGATCTCCCATCCACAGGTCTAGATTTCTCTTGAACAGAGTCAGCGAGGTGCTCTGCCTCACATGGACCGGGATTTTATTCCACAGCATAGGAGTCTCTGGTGATAAATCTATCCCTCCAGCACGTCCTATTTATATCCGTGCTAAGGTTTAAGTCGCTTGCTCTAGTGGTTTTGGTGGATTTGGATTTTTGAGGTGGAGCATGTCCATTAATTCCGGGTTGGACATGGCCTTGTATGTCAGGCACATGTCACCTCTGAGCAGGCGGTATGCGACTGAATAGAGCTGGAGTTTCTTCAATCTGGCAGCATATGACAGATTTTGGAGTCCCTTTATCCTTTTGGTGAGGAACTTTTGGGGTCTCTCCAATTGCTGCAGATGTCGGGTGAGATACATCCCGAATGGGGCATTGTACTCGATCATTGGTCTGATAAGTGAAGAGTACAGGGGAACAATGACCTCACTAGATCTGGATGTGAATCCCTTCATGATCAGGTGGGCAATGTAGAAGGTCTTTCTAACCACTTTAGCAATGTGAGTGTCAAAGAAAGGCCACTGTCAACCTGGGTCCCCAGGTCCCTGATAACCTCTTCTGTGCTTAGTGGATTGCCACCTATATGGTAGCTTGGGGTTACCTTGTTTTTCCCGAAGGGTATGACTATACATTTTTGGCGTTTAACTTCAGGCCATGGCTCTGGCACCAGCTATCTGTTTCCGTGAGTCCCTTCTGAAGGATATCCGTGTCCGATGCACTTTCCACTATGGCCCAGTTTGCAGTCATCTGCAAACTTTGTCAGCCAAAGTCCTCCCATGTTGGCCTGTACTTCTGAGAAGTAGATGCCAAACAATAGGGGCCAAGGACCGAGCCCTGTGGGACACCACTTGTGACCAGCTTGGAGTCTGACACAGCGCCAGCAACTCTAACCCTGTGGGTTCTGTCCTTAAGCCAGTTTGCAACCCATCTTGTGACATATGGGTTTACATTTAAGCTGGTAAGTTTTTCTACAATACCCGAGTGGGGTATTGTGTGTAAAGCCTTTGCAAGGTCAAGGTAGGCTGTATGGACTGCCTTTCCCTCATCAATGTCCTTGGTGACTATTTGAAGAAGTCGACCAAGTTCAAAAGGCATGATCTTCCCTTGACAAAGCCAAACTGGGTCGGGTCCAATGTCTGCAAGTCCCCTATATCTTTGTTTATGAGCTCCATTATGATCCTCTCCATAGCTTTGCAGACTAGACTTGTTAAGCTTATGGGGCGGTAATTACCAGGGTCCGTGAGGCGCCACCTTTGTGGAGTGGGACCACAGTTGCCGTACGCCACTCCTTGGGTGCGTATCCTGTGGTAAGGCTGAGATTAAACAGCTGCCTTATGTGCGGGTTTAATTCCTCATTTAGCTCGTGTAGCACACAGCCGGGGACACCATCCGGTCCCATTGATGCTGTGTTTTTAGCTTTAGAGAGAGCAGCTTTCACCTGCGCATTTGAGATGTCGGGAGGCTACACTCGGCTGGGATAGTTATCTCTCCTTTAGGGGAGGGGGTGAAGTTTGCACTGAACCTGTCTGCCAGTATGTTGGCAATGTCTGTGGGTTCAGTGATTTTTGTATCATTTTGGACTAATTCTGAGCATATCTGTGAGTTTCCACCCAGGTTCCTAACATAGCTGAAAAAGGCCTTATGATTGTCCTTTGAATCCATGGCAATTTTTCTCTCAAAATTGGCCTTAGTTGATTTTATGAGTGCTCGTATTTTTTTACTAATAATGATCAGGGGTGACTTCCCTTTTATGGATTTTGTTCTATCATGTAATAGCTTTCTCCTCTTATTGTAAAGTTTGTTAATGGCTGGGGTCCACCAGACTGGACGTTTGCCCTTTGTGGAAAGAGTCTTGGTTTTATTTGGGATTGCCTGATCCATGCAGTCCTGGAGGTGTTCATAGAAGGCATTTGTAAGGGCTTCCGCAGCTTGGGTTGTGGTTTCCTCTATTCCATTGCTTCATTGTATATTACCTTTCCATTTTAATTTTCCAGTATTTTCTAATCTCTTCAGACCATTTCTTATAGATGGCATGCATTATTTATATGCCCTACTAATTATCCCCTTTTTACTGCAACTTCTGATCTAGACTCGACTATAAAGCCAAATAGAGTTTGCCTTTAATTTAACACTCTCCTATCCCTTTTTCTGTGTCTATACTCTGTTATCAATCAGTGGTAGGGAAGGCAGTCTCCAACCCACAGTCTGAACCTTTGCTTGACCTCATCTCACTTGATTATTCCTTCCCTTGTTCCTTGCTCCCAATACCTTGTGTCCTTTGATAACCTTTGCCAATAAATTCCAGCTCCCCCTTGCCTATTTTCTGTGCCTTACTTACAGTCATCCTTATTAGTAAAAATCTCTTTTCTCCATTCATGTGTTGACTTAGTTCAAACTTCTGCTAATTTGTACATATAGTATTCTGTATGGTTGTTAGTGTTCTCCTTAAGTGCCTACTTCCAAAGTCATATGATTATACATTTTTGGGCATTAAGTTTTTGTCCATAGTTTTGACACCAACTATTTGTTTGAGACAGGCCCTCTTGTAGGAGCCTGGTTTTCTCTAGGAATGTTATGATAACACCAAGTTTACAGTCATCTGCAAACTCGGTCAGCCACAAACCCTTAACATTAGCTTTGGCCTCTCAAAAGTAAATGCCAAAGAATTGTGGGCCAAGGATTGAACCCTGGGACACTCTGCTGGTGGCAGATCTTTTGGATGAGGTAGAGCTACTCATCCTTACTTTTTTGTTCCATTTGTGAGCCAGGTTGCTGTCTAATCAATTGCAAAAGGGTTAAGATTTAGCTGAGAGAGTTTATATATGATGCCTGAGTGTGGGATGGTATTGAATGCCTTTGTTGAGGTTCAGATATGCAGTCTGCATGGATTTGAGCTCATCCATTGACTCCGTGACTTTTTTGAAGCAATCAAAATTAAGTAGGCAATACCTGTCCTTGGGTCAAGATTCTGTAAGTTACCTATATATCCCTGTTTATTCCATAATGTTCCTTTACATACCCTTATTGTTGAGACTGCTCAGGCTTATAGGTCTGTCATTACCCAGGTGTGTTGAAGCCTCACCCTTGTGTAACAGAGTAACTGTTGCTGTCGTTTGTTCATCCGCTTTAAAGTTTACTTTGAGGCTATATTGAGCAGCCTGTGTAAGAGGGCCTGACAAGCCATGTTTCAAGCTAACTAGCAGGCAGCCTGGTATATTATCTGGCCTCATGGACATAGTGTTTTTGGCTTTCAGTAGTGTCTTTTGAACTTGTTCTTGGGAGATGTGGAGGCATGTATTTGATCTGAGAATATTGGGAGGGGGGGTGAAGTTAGAGTTGAATTCCTTGGCTAGTAGATTGGCTATACCCATTGTGTCTGTGAATGTGATATCTTTACTTTTACTGGTCATTGATTTTGAGGTTTATAATGTAGTTAAAGAAGGCTTTGTGGTTATTGATTTGATTGGGATCTGAAGTTCCTTGTTTACTTTAGCAAGAATGTTCCTGGCTTTTGAGAGTTAGATTTATTTTTGCATGCACTGAGTTTTTTTTCCTTTTGTTGTAGAGCCTCTTTATATTAGTGTTCCACCATAGGGGGTTATTTTTGAATTTGGCATTTTGTTTTTTATTCTTGAGGTGGACAGATACATCTATGCAGCTATTTACTTATGCATAGCATTTGGCAATAAAGGATTCTGCATTTACAGTAGGATCATAAAGAAGAGGGGGGGGGTGAATTTAACGTGATCATCACACAGTTTTAGTAAATTAACCCTTGCATAATCTTTGAATATTAGAAGATGCTTCAGGCTTCAGTCTTCACTCTTGTGGTAAATGTGACTGACTTGTGGTCTAATTTGACCTGAGAGGAGAGAACAATTGGTGGGGAAAAGAGCTGCCCCAAAATGGAAAGAACCAAGTCCAGGAATTTATCACCCTGGTTTGGGGAGTGGACTAACTGGTCTAGAGAGTTTATATCAAAGTCCAGAAATCTCTAGGAACATGTGTGAGGATGTATAAGTCTCTCAGGTTATAGAGAGATAGTTGAGGTCTCTTAGAAAAAATTGGTTGGCTTATGATATGGGGACTCCATACAGGTTAGGTATGAGGTGAGGGTCAGATGTGTGTGTGTGTGTGTGTGTGTGTGTGGGGGGGGGGGTTCTGAAGTTAACTATGATGTCTTAAGGGATTTTGTTCATAGTAAGTTGGATGTTGTGGAAATCCAGGTTGTTGTCTTGTCTAAACAGTCTAGAGCTAAGATTATTTTAAGAGTATAGAGACACCTTTGTCCTTAATGCATTTTTCTAATGTGGTACGCCTGTATGACTGATAGGAATTAAAGCCCCTGCACTGGTAGAGTGCTTTCACTAGTCTTTAACCAGGTCTCTGTGACAGTGCATATATTGACGTTTTCCATGGCAAGTAGTGCCTGCACAGCTGTTCAGGTTCTGTTTAGTTTTGTTGTAAGTTTTAGAAAACTGACATTTGCATGAAAAAGGCACTGTGGAAGTGGGCAAGGTTTTGGCCAATGTGAGGAAGCCAAGGAGTGGGGGGTGCTGACCATCTCTAGCAAAGCAGTTAGGACTCTGTAATATCCCTTTCCAGGCTGATATATATTGCAGCCCTTTCAGATGACATCAAAAGCTAAGACAATTGTTGAAGTCCATTATCTTTTGCTTATGTTGTGGCATCATTCTTGACGATGATTGAGTACTGCTCGAGGCTAGGATTATACTTGCCTCAGATACATATTCTGAGAGCTCCATCATGATTCTCTTCAAATATTCTAGAGAGATACGTCTGAAGTCCTTTACATCCACATATACAAAACAGTGTCATATGATTACTTAGTGCAAGGTGTATTGAATTCTGATGGTCATCTATATTTTCACACTTCCTTATAATCATCCCTAAAAGAGATCCAAGCCTCAGGATTCATATTAGCAGTTGACATGACCTTGTCATTAATTAATGTCCCTATGGTTATTAGCTGCTTTAGAAAGAAGACTAGATCCACAGTCATCATCATTATTTCAGGAAGATTTAGCTCAAACCCACACATACCTACCCTCTTTCTCAAAATGACAGACAGTGTCGTGCAGGAAGTTTTATTTGAATTTCATGATTTATAACTGTTCAAGATCTCCTTTTCCTATGGTTAATAAAATAAGATTTGTTTAATTCATTACCATATCTAACTTATTCCTGCCACTCTTTTTTTTGTCATTTACTTACAAATTTACAATTTTCTCACCACTGTGTGATAAGCTACACCTTTCTCTGTCATGGATCTTGTCCCCCAAGTCTGTTAGCTTAATCTCTTTACCAGTTTTCTGTCCAAGCCTTCTCTCATCACACAGTCTACATCTCGGCATATCCTCAGATCTTGTTTGTGTTCTTTTAGGAATTACTTCTACAGTTTCAGAACTCTCATCCATTTTGTCCTCCTGGCTATATTCTTCTTATTTACTCACTATTTTGCTCATTAATGCATGTCAGGGATACAGTGGCAGCTGGTGACTTCAAAGCAAGAGGAGCTGTAGAAATCTATTAAATGTTGGTCTATTTGGAATGGTGTGGGGCTGTATTATAGCAGGTCAGTGGCTATCACCTGTGATCAAACAGATGATGTTGGTCACTTTCATTCATAGACTCCCTCAGTCCCAACTTAGTATAGACACTTCAGGGACTGTATACACCTCAAGTGTCTGCAATCAGCAAGGCCACCTGTAGATGAAATGGAGCATTTAACAAAGGATTCAATGCTTTCACCATTATACACTGATGCTACCTGCACTTCTCTAGAGTCCCTCCCGTGTTTCCCATCATCTAGGGCCCACACCATCCAGGCAGATTACTTCTTTCATGTTTTTTTTTTTTACATTTTGTCTTTCTTTTTAGCTTTACTCTATATCCCTTAAAAACACCCTAACCGGCCATGACTCCAGTGCAATTAAGCATGGTGGAAGTAATTGAATTAAGCTGAGTGTCTGGGGGCAACTAGGCCCCCAAACATCATAGGGTCCTAGGTTCTTTGAGGAACATCACAGAGCTTTTTTGTGAGCTTTTCATTCAATGATAACCTGATCAAAAATTATGAGTAGGGAACAAATTTATTCTTAATTTTTCTTTCAAAAAAAAAAAAGTTGTGTCTAAAGCTTCATGTTTAAAACTGACAAAATATTAGTTCCCAATAAACTGTGAGAACAGATGCGTGCAAGGATATGTAAATCTTGTATGGAAAAGGTGACTGCCTCCCTACTGCTCCAAAAAATATATATATTTGTGTTAAGACAAGATGGAAGTAAAAACAAAAATGGCTGCAAACATACATTTTGCAACTGATGGTCTGGGGAGGAAATAAGACCTCCTGGATAAAACCCACACGGAGACAAGGAGTACATATGGACTCCACACAGAAGGAAACACAGCCAAAGCCCAACAAGAGAACACTGTACTGTGATACAACATTGCTACTCACTGCACCACTGTGCCACTAATCAGTTGTTAATATACACATTCTGCCCAGACAAGCAAAGACAGTCACTTGTTGTGCACCATGCTGATGTTTGAGATGGATAGTGAAAGTAGTCATGCTAGATTTGCTACTTTTAGATACACTGCAACTCCCCACCACCACAGTCATCCCCAAAACCATTAATTAAAACCATTTAAACATTTAAAACAATTAAGCACCTCAGATGTCTGATAAACACAGTAAAGTATTCCATCTCACCTCACACAAATGAGCACTAATTCTGCAAAGCCAGAATCATTAGTTAACTTGATCAAAATGATAGTGGAGTCAGTCACTAGTATTCACAGACAGTCCCCATACCCAGCATTTAAAACCAAATGTATTGATTTTGTACACTTAGGATATGAGCTGTTATAAAATAAAAATAATAACAGCTAGTCATAATAATTTATTTTACTCCCCTACACACACACACACACACACACACACACACACACACACACACACACACACACACAGATGTGACCATCAATTACAGCCACCAGTATGACCATGGTTGTACATCTCAGATGTTTGTGATTAAATGATTATATAAATGCATACAATACTGTGTGGAGTACTGCTACCTTTAGATACATGCAGCCCCCCCCAACACACAATAATTTTCATCACAGACAATCCCCATGTCTATCAATTAAAACCACTTTATTGACTTTTTACATCTGTGATATCTGATTATGTAAAAAAAAAATATGCACATTAAGGTGTTCTAACTAGCTTCACACAAATTCACACTAGTTTTGTAAGGCCAAAATAATGACAACTTATCTTGATCAAGTGACAGCAGGGTCAGTAATTTGTATTTACTAACAGACCCTTCATACCCAGCAGTTAAAGCCAGATGAATTAACTATGCTAGGATATGAGATTTTAATAAAATAAAAATAGTAACAGCAGGCCTTAGTAAGCATTCTTTTAACCCCTAGAAATAACCCCTAGAAGCAAACACTCAAGCACACACGCACGCAGATGCCCCTAGCAATTACAGCAGATGCTATGGCTGTGTACACTTCAGATGTCTGATTGGCATTAAATGAATGAATGAATATTTATATAATGCCATATGTATTTCAGTTTACTGCTGTCAGAACTATAGAGTGTTCAACTCATTAAAAACTGCTACACACACACACACACACACACACACACACACACACACACACACACACACACACACACATATATAGACACAAATGTGATCATCAGGTACAGCAACTTGTATGACTGTGATTGTACACCTGAGATATTTGATTGTGATCAGTGAATAATTTCATACATTTCTATGTGGCAGTTATTTATCTTCTCAGCTCACTGTTTTCAGAATACAATGTGTAACACACTGTAACTCCTGCCTCTGACTCACCTCTCAAACCAAAACGTCAAGGTGAAATCTAAAAAATAATGAGGGATAAAGAACCAAAATCCCGGAAGTTGGTAGGCTAATAAGCTTTGCATCAGCATGCTTTTTCTGAAACACACTTTATCTGCCATTATTTAGTAACTGCAATCCTCACTGATTTGCTAGAAAAAATAAGAAACGGTCCACGATAAAAGACAAAATCAGGGACACTTCAGTGAATCGGTGTCCACACCTATATGTGTTGGACACACACACTCAAATACACTTGACCATAAATTACAGCCGTTATGTGACTGTGACTGTGCATCTTAGAAGTTTGATGAATGAATAAATGTATAAATGCCAGAATACATTGCTCAAGGCATTGAATCCTCTGATAGTTCTCAACCTCTTAGCTGATGAATCAACAAGAAAAATAAAAAAAATGAAGGACAAAGAACCAAAATCAAGGTCAGATATTGCCCTTACAAACTTAGGTGCTAGAATAACAATATTTGCATTAGCATGTTCTTTCTGAAGGCTGTTAAATCTGAAACTCAAGTTTCTGTCATTATTTAGTGACTGGTGTCCCCACTGACTTGCCAGAAAATACACAAACTCTGCAAGAAGCAGACCAAATTATGTGACAAGATCTGATAAATGTTGTGAAATTGGGCTCAGTTCAGAGCACACACACACACACACACACACACACACACACACACACACACACACACAAAACAAAATGTTTACCTTCCTACAGTCTGAATAATGAACATATGAAGGGCTAGTAATAAATATATATATATATATATATATAAATATAGATATTTATGTGTGTGTGTGTGTGTGTGTGTGTGTGTGTGTGTGTCTCTCTGTATATATGTATATATGTGTACGGAATGATATGTATAATCATAGAGAGACAGGGGGATGAAGCGCCCAATCATCTTACTTATGTGTGTTAACGCTAACCCTGTTCCTGACCCTAACTCTAACTGCACATATTAACTGATGAAAAACCCTTTCCCTCTCAGTACCACTATTCAGACAGTTTTAGGCTAAAGGAAGGGGTAGGGTGTATATATATATGTATATATATATATATATATATATATATATATATATGTGTGTGTGTACATGTGTGTATGTGTATCTATATGTATATATAATATATGTATGTATGTGCATATATACAAACACTCACACACATATATGTATATATACATATGTGTGTATATATATATATATATATATATATATATATATATATATATATATATATATATACATATATATATATATATATATATATATACATATATACATATATATATATATATTGGAAGATGTATCAGTTATTAGAGGGGATTTTTGTCAGGGTTTATGCCACTGAGATAAGCATTGTCCATATATAATGGGTTAAGAGTCACGCAGAAATGTTTGTTATAGGCAATATTGACTGTGGTGAACTACACACTCAATCAACAATGATGACTTCTAGAATAATGAATTAACATTAATATCTGCCTGCGTGGATGTCAAAGTGATTTACTTGTGACTGTTGAGGACTGATCTCATAAGGAGGGAGTAAATTGCATCATATCTACCTTCCCTATGTAAGCTGTTATTATTGTTGTTATACCTAGTAAACAAATCTAAAGTAACACCTTTACCTGCTCCCCAGTGTATGGGAGTACTGAGCATGTGCAGTTTATATACTTCTCAGTTGTATTACTTGCACTGATGCATTTGGTTTCTTCTGATTTATCATGCTTTTGAGTACGTTGTCTATTTTGCACCAAGTTCATCTTATTACTGTAACTGAGTAGGGCTTTAGTTTGCCTAGTTGCTCAATAAATTTTGCAGTTTACTGTAAGAAACATAAATTTCAGGTGCTGTGTTACTGAGAAAGTTTTATTATACACATTTTCAGAAAGGAAAGTTGTAATAAATATTCTATTTTGAATTCTGTGATTTGTAAGTATATTTTATGTAATTGTCATGAATTTGGCATAGCAATGCTTATATGGACCTATGTGGATCTGGCATAGCAATGCTTATATGGACCTATGCGGATCTGAAGTTTGTACTGTGATGGAAGAATATTTTTATTCAGTAGCTTAGTGAATAGTGCAAAGGTCCTCCTGCTTGACTGATGAATATTCCAATGGAAATTTTAAGGCAGTTAATGTACTTATAGTTTGGGTGTACATCCCCACCTATTCACAGTGCTGGACTTGTGATAATTTGTCATAATTTACTTATGGCATGCCACGTCTTCTAACTTCCAGTTAAGCTTGACAGATGAGTTTAGCAGATTATGTTCAGGCTGCTAGGCAGTGAGACATTTCCCTGTGGTGCATTTGGTTGGGGAACATGGCTGAAGGGAAAATCAATTTTAGAGCCATATTGCTGACACAGATTCACTACTGACATCAAGAAGCGTGGAGCACCATACCCATAGCTTCAGTAACCAGATGCACAAGTGGAAAATAATGTCCATAGCCTCCAATGCATCTAGAGATAGCAGGCAGTATGGCAGGCATCAGCAGCAGGATGCCCAGTGGGCATATCAGTGGCAGAGAGAATACAGTTTACAAAGGCAGTGCTTAACCCTTTGCAGTGACTAAGGAATATTGCCTAAAACATATACTGGAATATAAGCATGTACTGTACATTAAACACTGTGTGCATTACTTCCCCTGCCCCCATGCCATTAGTTATTGAAACACTGGGCATGGCACTCCATGCTTCTTTGTGCCTCATGTGAATTTGTGACAGCCACATCTTTGCAGCTGAATTTCACTTCAGCCATGTGTCCCCAGCCAGGTGTATTGCAGGGAAATGTCTTTCCTCTTAGTAGCCTGAACACCACCTGAGCCCTTCATACAAAATAAAAAAAAAGTCTTTCAGGATACACATAAGCACACACATGTGTGAACGCAGTTCTGAAAATAAGCATAACTGCTATTGGGTTGCCCCTGAAAAGGGAAATTGTTTAACCCAAGATAAATATTGCCTTAGTGCACCTGCAGGCTTTCAGGATTTGTTTCTATTGTTTTCCTCAACTGATTCCTAGAATAAACTTTGTAATCTCTTTATGACGTTCATTGTGTCTCTCAGTACTGCTTTCAGAAACTTGTTATATCTGAACCCAGAAAATCTACTTTAATTGACACATACAAATAAATGTACATTTGCAGTTCCAGAAGGCATAAAAATTTTGCCTCATATTTTTCGGTCTATTTCTCATAAAGTTGTGGTATTCTGGCAAATCACATTGAGGACTGAAGTCAGAAAATAATGACAGACAAGTGAGTTTCCGACTTCATATCCTTCAGACAATTCATGATAATGCAAAACCTGTTATTCCATCAACTTTTTTAAGTTTGTAGGAGCAATAGTTTAAAAATTGTCCCTATTTTCGGGCCTTTGCCCTCCCCCATTATTTGTGGTTTTGTCCAGATTTCTTGCTCTAAGAGGCTTAGAGGTATGTATAGTGTATTGAATGATTTCTATTTCTAAACTGTTTAGAAAGTAGCAAAATAGCAACACCCATCCTTGTCCATAAAGAGAAAGCTTCATCATAAGGATCTTGCTGCAAGTAATCATAACTTGTTTAGGTTTAAGTCAGAGGAGGATATTAGTCCTTTGGCTATGTCATTTTATGGTCTTATATTTTAGTGTGCATGTGGTTGCAAACTCATGCCATGACCTTTAGAGGGAGCCAGTCTATAAACAGAAAAAAAAAGCTATTGTACATATAGATTTCTTTTTGCCATTATTGTAAACTATTGATTCAGTAGCTTTAGAAAAGTTTAGGATTATTTGTCCAGACAACCATCTGAAAGCAGTTTGAAGGCTTTGGTTGGTAGTTATAATCAGTTATGCAAATGCACTGAAGCTGTCCTCAATGTTTGTGGATGAGTGCAGCTGAACTACGATTCATAGAGGCCATTTATGCAAATATGCAATGAGTGTAAGTATGCTTATGCAAATGTGCAAATAATGAAATGGAAATGAGGAGTGATGTATATCTTTGTATCCTAATGAAATACTTTTTATACTATTTGTGATTTATAGTCAAATCTTCCTACTTTTCCATGCTGGTCTCAGATGCTCTGTATAAACAGAAGCCTTGCCAAGTCCATCAAAGTTCCAGTTGATGAAAATTATATCACTTGCTGTGAGCTTTGCTGTTTCCAGGTTTGAGCTGCTTGTCTTGGCTGGGCCAAAACTGCTTATGCCCAGCAGCAAACACCGGCCAAGAAGGCAAAAATATAAGCAAAGGATTACTCATTATAACTTTGATAATCAGGAAATCCTTGACAGGTTTAGAGTGGACAGGGACATTATAAGGATCTTAGTGTGTATGTTTGACTCCCATAGGGGGTACTGGAGTAATGTGTGGACTTCATATCCCTGTAGACACACAGGTATGTATAGCCCTCACTATACTTGCTTTGGGAACCTTCCAGGGACAGACTGGGGACATGTTGGGGACCTTTCAGGCATCTGACTCAAGGATACTGAGTAGTTTCTGGATGTACTTTGGGCATGTGTGGATCAGTACATTTATTTCCCTTTGTCATCTCAGGACCAAGCCAGGACCATGCATTTATATTTCCTCGAGGTACCTGGTGTGATAGATTGCACCCATATTGCAGTGAAGGCCCCACCTGGTCCACAGGTGAGCGGTACCACAATAGAAAGGGCTACCATTCCATTTGCCAGGTAGTGTATGATGCATGGGGGTGCATCACCAGCATCTGTGCCCAGCATCCCTAGCAGTGCACATTATTCCCATATCTGGCACACTGTCTCGTTGTACCACCTCTTCCTACATGATAGGATTCCCACTGGTCATTTTGTGGGTAAGTGGATACTTGATTTAATATTGTATTTAAGTAGTTATTCACATTAAAATGTATTGTTAAGTACTAAGTTTTTGTTTTGGTTTGTCTCTGCCCCCCCCCACACCTTTCTCTCTCTCTCTCTCTTTTTTACTCTTGTTTTTCAGGTGATGCTGGATACTCACTAGAGCCATGGCTCATTACACTAGTGAGAAATCCCAATGGAGCTGCAGAAGAGACGTATAACACATCCCTGTCCCAGACCCGTACTGTTATTGAGATTGGCCTCCTAAAGAGCTGTTTCAGGTGCCAAGATGAGTCTAGGTATGCCCTTCAGTGTGACTCAGCTACTGCATGCAGGATCTTTACTGCATGTTGCATCTGCATAACATGGTCATGCGACAGTCTGATGGTGAAGTGACTCCCAGTTCCAATCTTATGACTAACGATGATCAGCCAGCATAAGGGACCCCATACTGCAGGCTTGTGGCCGGTATCTGGCTGCACAGGTAAAGAGGTGGTGTCTAGTCCACAACTATGGACCATGACTTTCAGATTAGGGAGTCCATTCTTGTAAAACAACACACAGAGTATTGATCCATGCAGTGATACCTGTGGGCCATGTTGTATGTTATTTCCATGCCATGCCATAGTGCTCACTAAGTCCTGTTCATTGATGTGGAATGGCATCATATAGAAAATAATTCATATTTCTGACTGCTATCATGAATAACTTCTACTTTTATTGATTACTTAATTATACAAAAGTAATGAATATTGCCAACAGTTAAATACTTCCAGAGTTAATGCTTTGCAAATGTAAGAAAAAATGACATATGCATATACTGCTTTTTTAATATTGTCTCACAATTTAAAATACTTGGTTTTGTCTGATAGACTATAATACTGATGTTATTGCCATGCCTTAGTGCTTACTGACTCCTGTTCAGTGATGTCAAAAGCATCATATAGAAAATAATTCACATTTTTGTCTGCTTTCATGAATAACATCTGCTTTAATCATTGCTTTATTATACAAAAGTAACAAATATTGCCAGCAGTTAAGTACTTCTCTGAATTAACACATTGTAAATGTACAGACAATGCAGGCATTGGTAAGATGTAGCAGTGCCCACCCCACCTCTCATTATTCCTCTTCCACCAGCTTCTGTGTCATAGTCATCCTCACAGCGTGATAGATGGTATCCTCATCTAAGGTTAATTGAATAAGATTCGGAGGCCCCCTCCCTGTGGTCATATGAGAAATGGCATTCTGCCTGGCCTTGCTTCCAGCACATGCTACCATAGCATTTGCCTTTTTCTTGCACTATGCCAATGCTTGATTTCTGACACCCACTGCATTAATTTCAAAAACTACTTGACTCCAGGCCTTGTTCTTCTCGGATTGTCTGGGCCGCCTTTACCAAAAAAAAAAATTACCATATGTCCTAGGTGCTGCCATGAGGGCACAGTTTTCCTCATGGCTGAAGTTTCCTTTCTCTGCTTTGATTCCTTATTTTCCAACAGTATTACTTGTACAAAAAAGAGCCAAGTCAGAAAGTATGACAATAATATTTGTATACAATTAGCTTTTACAGTGCGAAACACTGATCCAGTCTTCCTGCCGTCTACATTAAGTAAAACTGTTGCTTAACACAAACCGTATAATTGCATAAAAGAAATTTCAGTATCCATCCATCTAGCCACAACCCCTTTTCCCATTTTGCACATGGGGTTGAGGTGTCACTTCAGCAGCGACAATTATCTAGAGCCAAGGTTTACATCGCCAGGTGGATAGCCCTACCGTGGTAGTTCTTCTACACCACATACTCATATGCACACTCACTATTATGGCCAATTTATAGTGTCCGTTCAGTCTACTGCATGTCTTTGAAATGTGGGAGTAAACTGGAGCACCCACAGGAACACAAGTAGGACATGTAGACTCCACACAGAAGGCACCCCAGCAGAGAATCGAACCAGGGAACCTCTTGCTGTGAGGCAGCAACACTGTCCGCTGGCTAGGACTTTCAATATATCCACATAAAATTGCAGTATGTTTAGTTAATTCAGGTCATGAATGCAGTCACTTTTGTTACAAAAAGCATCTTTGCCCAAACCTCTGTCATTCTCATGTACTGACAATACTGACATTTTCTCCTCACTGTCACTGTAGAAAAATCATAAATTCATCACACATGCCTGTTGACATCCTTACCACAGCAAAACCTCTGTATTAAATTACTGCATTTATACTCACATATACACAGTCACTAAATTATCCCAGAGAAATTATAATTTCTGCCATCAGTAATCATTTCCACTGCTGCTGTCATGAAATCCAACTCCGGAATGACACAAATCTATTAATCAATGCTTTCATAACATGCACAGTATATGTGTAAGTTCATTACGGGATGACCCTTCATTCAATAATGAAATAATATTTTAAGTGTTTTTTATTAAATTATAATATTTCTAAAAATATTTCCTTATTATAATAAGTTTGTGGTATTCTAATGCATTCTCCACCTTCTTGGCTCTTGGTGAATTAATATGGTGATGATCAACTTATTGGTGAAAATTCAGGGCCATTTACACATGTTGACACTCTGATCCCATATACAAAAATGGGAAAAGAAGCCGTGGATGGTTTAATGGAAAGATGGATATGCAAATGAGGTTAATTTACATTCATCTCTATGAATCATAGTAGTAAGCAAACATGTCCTGAGATGTATCAGTGAATTTTGGCTTTTCACTGATAAGTAATGTGCAACCAAAGTAACATGAATGCACTTTAGACTGTCATGTATGCACTGTGGAGAGTTCCTCAGTCCACAGCATTCCACAGCTGTCCCAAGCTTGCTGCAGAAACACGCAAATGGCCCATCAGAATGTAGTAAAAAAAATGGAGTCATCTGATTGTCAAGTTTACAGCAATCTGAAATGTAATCATTGTCATTCCAACATCGTGTGTCATACCCTAGCACCTTTAGCAAATTATAACTTCCTAAAACTTAAAAGGAACACACACACAGAGCATTTACCACCCCTCAAAAAAAAAAAAAAAATTCTGCTGTACTTCATGACACATACTTGTGTTAGATTACAAAAAAATAACCTTTACCAATAAGTGTTATCAGTAAACATTATTAATAATTTATTTCCATTTTAATCAAGTGTAGAAGTGAAAGGTAACTGGTTTCCTTTAAGAAAAAAAATACGACAAAGCAGTTTTGGTTAAACCAAACTTGCCAGTATCAGCAGCTATTGCAATGACCAAGCTAGTAAAAAGGGTTTGGTTAAGGTGATGTGACACTCCACAGGGAGTAGCTGTAACCGTGATTAATACAACGCTGACCATACTTTCCTCATTCGTGTTCTGGCATTTTGAAAGATGGGAACTTCTGGGGAGCCATGAGGCAGCACTTCTAGCTGGTCCGATAAGGAGACCATAATAATGCTATACCTTCTCAATGATTCATATCGGGATAAGACTGAGGCATGCACAAGACACAGTACATGGAAAAAATCGATGTCTGGCAGGAGTTGGGTGAACATCTGTCAACCCTGGCAGGTGTAATCTGCTCCAGCCAGTATGTCGTTACGATGATTTGCGGAAGCATAGCACTGACCAGGTGGCTGAGTGGGTAGGCTAAGTAGTGGTGAGAAGGTCAGAGTTCTATAGTAAGTAAAAAAAAATGTTATTTCTTAAGTGGGTCATATTAAAGATAAAAATACAGTTTAACAAGTTGACACAACTACAGAAATTCAATGAAAGATATGCGTTTATAAGTTCATAAGTTATTAGGCTAACAACCACTAGGGGTCTTACAAGCCTAGCTACACAGCCCAGACCATTTGGGTCCAAAGTATTATGGGGGGCTGGGCATGTTAGTAGGCAAACTTTTTAGGGGTGGTGGTAGTTAGGATAATACTTTTCTTATTGGTGCCCTCTATCCATAAGGGACATGGAGCCAGACAGTAAAATAAATTTACAATTTCCTATTAAGTTGTCAAGATTTTGTTTGAATGGGTCAGGGATGAACTCTATTTTACATGGATGAGAAGCGTATTCAATAGTGTGGGGATCCTCTGGGACACATATTTGTCTCCAGTATGTTCTGTTTATGTGACAAGAGAAGTTCAGATCCCTGGATATAGTGTTTGTTTTGCGTATGTGCAACAGATCCGTCATGGCTGGGTCTGAGGAAGCCCTGTAAGCCAGGCAAAGATCCCTTCTCAGCAGCCTGTAGGAGACTTTTGGTGGTAAGTGTAGGGTGTTTGTGCCCTGAGCTCTCTTGGTGAGCAACCTTGGTGGGTGTCTGGTAATATACATGCCAAAGGGGGCATTATATTCAATGGTAGGTATAGTAAGGGCTGGACTGAGTAGAGTGGTTTACCATACCCTTACCTGTAGTTTGGACAACATTGAATGATTTTCTTATTATCTTAGCTACATGTTGCTCAAAAGCAAGATTGCTGCCTACATATGTTCCAAGATCCCTTACTACTGGGTTGACTCTTAGGGGCTCTTTAACAGTGGAGTAATTAACTTGGATTAACAAGTTTTCCAAAGGCATTATAATGCATTTTTTGGCACTGAGTTTTAGGGTTTGCTGTCAAAAGGTGGAACGGAGAATCTTTGCAGATGGAAACTCGAAACATGGACATTTGAGTTTCCATCTTGCTGAACATCTCCATGTTCGAAAGCTTATATCAGCGAATGCACAGTACATTCACTAATATAAACTCAAAGTACTGTACAGAGATTGCGATACAGTGCGGTGTGGGAAATTCATCCCTTTCCTCACTGTAGTGCAATCTCGGAGTTGGAATATATAGTTAGCAGGGGGGTGCACCCCCCTGCAAAAACGTGATGTTAGGTATAGGAGTTTCCTTTACCTGAGCTTCTATATGGACATCACATAATCTGTTCAGCAATAATGTCACGTCTGCTAAATTCGTTCAGCTGATTTGACATTGTGCCATGCTTTACATTTTAACTTTCATTTTTTTTTCGGTGTGTCAAACTGAAAATATTTTTCTGTTTGACATTTTAACAGTAGTAAACCTATTTTTAGACCATAGCTTGGGCACCAGTCATTTGTCTGTGTTAAACTCACTTGCAAGATATTTCTGTCTTAGGGGAATATATAATAGCTCCCAATTTACAGTAATTTGCGAAGTTGGTGCGCTAGAGGCCTTTAACATTAGTCTTAACTTCTGAGAAGTAGATGACAAACAGGTGTGAGCCTAACAAGGAGCCCTGGAGCACTCCACTGGTGACTAGTCTCTTTGGTGGAGGTGGTCTCACCGATACTGACTTCTTGGGTCCTGTCTGTGAGCCAACCTGCTATTCAGCAAGTTATGTAAGGGTTTGCTTCTAGCTCAGTGAGCTTGTCAACAATGCTTGTATAGGATATTGTATCAGATGCCTTAGCCAGGTTAAGATACACAGTATGCACTGTTTTACCCTTATCCTCTCAAAGAAGTCTTCCAGGTTAAGTAGGCATGAACTTCACTTAACAGAGCCAAATTAGGATGGGTCCAGTGTCTTTACATTGCCAATATCCTTGTTTATCGTTTCCATAGGTTCATAGGTGTGTACTAAGCTAATGGCCCTGGTGCCTTTACAAGCCTAGCCCATAGGATTACCCTGGCATCGTGCCACCTGACCTCAGTTCCCAGTGCCTTTGTCGAGTAAAGTCACTGGAGTGATCCCTGGGGTGAATTTTCTATTTCCCATCCACTCATCAAGATTTCTCTTGAAGAGGGCCAGTGAGGTGCTCTGCTTGACATGTATGGGAAGTCTATTCCATAGCGTGGGAAGTCTCTGGGTTATGAACCTGTTCCTCCAGCATGTTCTGTTGATTGTGGTAATGATGTTGAGGTCTCTGGAGCATGTGGTGTGGAGGGATTGGCATTTCTTTAGATGTAGCAGTTCTAATAGAGCTGGGTCAGACATGGCTTTGTAAGTCAAGCAGAGATTGCCTCTAAGTAGGTGATATGAGACAGAGAATAGTTTGAGTATTTATAGTCTGTCCATATAGGACAAATGTTTAAGGCCTAGGATCCTCCTAGTGAGGTACTTTTGCAGCCTCTCCAGTTGTTGCAGCTGTTTAGTGAGGTACATGCCAAGTGGGGCATTGTACTCAATGACTGGCCTAATGAGGGAAGAGTAGAGGGAGACAATGACCTCTTTCTTCCTGGATGCAAAACCTTTAGTAATGAGATGTGCAACGTAGAAGGACTTTATGACCACAGTGGCAATGTGGTGGTCAAAAGAGAGGTTGCTGTCAACTTGTGTTCCTAGATCTCTTATAATGCCTTCTGTGTTCAGTGGACTACCATTGATGTGGTAATTCATGGGAACTGGGTTTTTCCCAAAGGGGATGACTGCACATTTTTTGGCATTGAGCTTAAGGCCATGGTTCTGACACCAGTCGTTGGTCTCAGTGAGGCCTTTCTCTAGGATGTCAGCATCACTCGGGGAGTTAATAATAGCTCCCAATTTGCAATTGTCTGTGAAATTTGTCAGCCAGAGTCCCTTCATGTTGGCCTGGACTTCAGAGAAATAGATACCAAACAGGAGAGGACCCAGGACCGAACCCTGTGGGCCTCCACTTGTGACTGTTCAGCAGTCTGATTTGGAGTCAGCTACTTTCACTATGTGGGTTCTACCTGTGAGCCAGTTTGCAACCCACCTAGTGATATAGGGATTGATTCTTTGCTTAGTGAGTTTTTCTATGATTCCTGAGTGGGAAATGGTATCAAAGACCTTGGCCAGGTCAAGGTAGGCTGTATGAACCACCTTGCCTTCATCCACAGCTCTGGTGACTGACTCAAAGAAGTTGACCAAGTTGAGCAAGCATGATCTGCCCTTCACAAGACCATGCTGCGTGGGATCCAGAGTTTGGAGATTCCCTATATCCTCATTTATTAGGTCCATAATGATGTGATCTGAAGTAGGAACTTCATTTGTCAGCAACCTGTGGGATACGGATCCGATCTCTGATCCGAGCTGGCAACTTCTATCATAGCATAGATCTGAGCTCCTAGCTCCTCCCCCTTACCCATAATCCCCTGCCTACCCTAACTGACCTCAGATCTAGTTTGCTGCTCTTCAAGCAACAGCTAGGTTCCAGAGCTCTTAGTGTTTTTGTGAGGAAAAAAGGTTTTTCTTTCTTCTTTCTGAGTGACTGATTGTGTGTGCGTGGTAGGTTTACCCTTTACACTAATCTTATTACTTTAGCTTTCAGCTTTAATTTAATTTAATTTAAAATATTTCTCCCTCCCCCGCTGGTCGTAGCGTGCGTGTGTGACTTGAGTGTTAGGGGCCTAGTGAGTGTGCTTTACTACAGTAATGTCGGAGGCCCCTAAAGCCATTTTTTTGAAATGCAGCGAGTGTGGTCACAAGCTTTCAGCGGCTGATGGCCACACTCGGTGCGTTAGGTGCCTTGGGGTTGAACACCTCTCTTCGGGTTGCGTGATTTGCATGGCGTTCAACCCCAGGGCACTCAAGGATCGAAGGTCGAAGCTAGTTCTGGCAGGCCTTCTACCCCCAGACTCTGCTTCGGCCTCCGGTACTTCGGTGCCCGCTACCCCCCCGGTAGCGGTCACTCCTGCCTCTCTTCCCCCGACCGGGACACAACCTCTCGCTTCGGCTCTGGAGGATAGGGAGGCCAGGAAAGAGAAGCGGCGGGAGAAGCACCTTAAGCGGCGGGCTGATGACTCCTCATCGGCCTCGCCCGCCAAGAGGGCTTCTCCATCCAAGTCTTCTCGATCTCCTCCTCCTCGTATCCGATCCCCTTGTTTCTCCCTGGGACCCGAGGAGGAGGTGATCCGGTCCCCGTCGAGGTCATCGAGGCGACAATCCAGGTCTGCCTCGGTGGCCTCTTCGAGGTCCACTTTTAGCATGTCTGATGCGGACATGGACCGGATGATGAGGAGATTCATCCAGGCCCAGATGCAGATGGGAGTGCTCTTGCCCCCCCCCCCTTCGGGGGGGGAGCTTGACCCCTTTTTTCGCTCCTATAGCTCCTTCTCCGACCCGCATTCTGGGTTCGGAGCGCTCGGAGCCGAGCCTCGTTGGATCCGGGGGTAGGTCGGAGCCGACCGTGCTGGGCACGTCGGCTCCAACTGATCCCTCGAGTTTGTCGGATCCGACCTCTCGGAGCCGTGGGCCGAGGTTCGGATCCGAGGGATTCGGTGTGCTTTCGGCTCCGTCCCGGTAGGAGCACACTGGTCCTTCGGATCCGACGTTCTCGGCGCCGGGTCCGATCCCCGCTTTGGATCCGAGTGGGAGTCGGATCTCGGATCCGTCAGAGAGCGGCTCCCCCTCTGCTTTCGCTGCGGTGGAGAGGGCACTGTCGAGTGCTTCCAGGCCTCCGGTCCTGGCTTCGGCTCCCTCCCGCACTCCTTCTCATCTGGTCCTGGCTCCCCTCATCCGGCCCTCGGGGCAGCCTGCCTCAGGGCCTTTAGGAGTTCCAGTGGAACAAGATACAGCCCGTGAGGACTCCTCGGACAGCCCCCCCCCCGAGGTGATTCCTCACAAGGCAAAGTGCAAAAGAAGGCACATAGACTCCCCTGAGAGTCTCACCAAAGATACGGACTTGGATGAAGGGGAAGGCCCCCCTAGGTCACCCCCCGAGGATGTCTCCTTTGGAGACATCATGGAAATGCTCAAAATCAGGGGTGGGTGGTCTGCCCCCAAGGCTTCCTCTGACGAGTCCGTATTCCTTGAGGCGTTTGAGGCAGGACCATCTACCTCTTGGGTGTCCCCTCCACCCGACCCCCTGGTGGAACTCATATCCTCTAGGGCTTGGAAGGAACCGGACACCGTAGAGCCAATCCCCAAGCGCCCAGACAAAATTTTGAGTCCCCCTGCAGAGAGATCACATTGGAGCAGAGGTCCCCCTGTGGATGCCATGTTGGTGGCTGCAACCACCAAGAAAGAGTTGGCTCAGGAGAGCCCCACGGTTCATCCTCTGAGCAAGGACCATCTTGGGAAGTGGGCGTTTAGTTCAGCGACCTTCTCTATGAGGGCCTTGAACTACATGGCACACGTTATTCGGATGCAGCGGGATCTAATTAAGGAATACACTCCTTCCCCCCAGGGTCCATGTCGGAGGGAGACAAGGATCTGTGCTCCTCCCGAATGGCCACCCTCCACTCTATCTCTAACACCTCTATGCAGCTGTTGTCTCATGCTATGGAGGGAGCCACTAGAGCAGGCGGAGTCGGGCTTGTCATGAGGAGACAGGCCTGGCTCCATCACTGTGACTTCTCGGAACCCTTTCGGGCGTCATTTGCGAATGCCCCTTTTGATGGTTCTGCACTGTTCGGCAAAACCATTCACAACACTCTTGTCCAGAGCGAGAAAGACGGGAAGACCTTGTCTGCCGTCGGAGTCCGCTTCTCTGCGCCCCAGAGGTCCTTTTCCAAGAACCAAAAGGGTCAGAAGAAGATGTGGTTCCAAAAATCGCATCAATCCCAGTCTGCTCAGGACAACCAATCCTCTCGTGGCAGAGGAGGACAGGGAGGACGCCGCCCCAGAGGCAGAGGGAGTCCTAGGAATTTTGGGTCCGGAGAACCTTCTCTGAGAGGCCCACGCAGAACCCCTGAGGAGTTTCCCGACTGCTCCACTCTGGAGGCAGTTGGGGGGCATTTTTCGAGGCACCTAGCAAAATGGGAGTCCATAACAATGGATCTCTGGGTGCTTCGTATTATATCCAGAGGTTACCAAATTCCCTTCATAGTAAACCCCAGAATCAGAAGCCTTCCCGACATTCCACCCAGTCAGAGGGAGGCGGCTGCTGCAGAAATTCAGCAGCTTCTGCAAAAAAGAGCTATCCAGCCCGTCCCCCCAGATCAAGTCGGATCAGGGTTTTACTCCAGGTTCTTTCTGGTGCAAAAAAAGACGGGCGACTTGAGGTCCATCCTCTACCTCTCTCTCCTAAACCTGGTGGTACCCAAAGAAAAGTTCCGAATGGTCACGTTGCAATCCGTCCTCGACTGGATGTGCTTCATAGACCTCAAGGATGCATACTATCACATTCTAGTGGACAGGCGTTCCAGGAGGTTTCTCCGCTTCCGGCTGGGAGCCAGTCACTTTCAATTCAGGGTCCTCCCCTTCAGTCTCACCTCAGCCCCCAGGGTGTTCACCAAGGTCCTAGCGATAATACCGGCCCACCTGAGACTCCAGGGAATTCAGGTCTTTCCATACCTGGACGACTGGCTCCTCACAGCCCCAACAAGGCATCTACTTTGTTCATGCAGGGACTGTTTCCTCAGTCTGGCTCCACTATTAGGATTAACCATCAACATGACCAAATCCTCTCTCATCCCTACACAGGTGCTGGATTTTATAGGGGCGAGACTGGATTCCAGACAGATGCTTGCGTTCTTGACTCCAGATCGGCTTCGGAATCTGATGTTGCACGTGCAGGCCATCCTTCAACTGCAAACTCCTTCGGCGGAATTGATCCTGAGGGCCCTAGGATCTATGGCGGCTGCAATCCCTCTGCTGCCATTGGCCCGGTTGAACATGAGGGTTCTGCAGTGGACCCTCCAGGTAGAATGGTCCCTGTCTCGCAACCCCCTGTCTCACCCCATTTCCTTAAGCAAGGTTTGCAGAAGATCGCTCCTGTGGTGGCTCCAGTCTCCCAACCTCCACACGGGACGTCCCTTCTCACTACCTCCGCCAGTCGACACAGTGACCATGGACACTTCTCGCCTGGGGTGGGGGGGGCATTTTTCAGGCAGGACAGTCCAAGGCACATGGAACGACGTAGAGACCTCTTTGCATATCAACGTCCTAGAGATGAGGGTGGTGCTTTTGACGTTGCAGGCACTACACAACTCTCTTCCGGTAGGGACAATTGCGGTACAGACAGACAACATGTCGGTCGTCTGGTACATCAACAAACAGGAGGAACCAGGTCTTACCCCCTTTGCCACGAGGCCATGAGAGTGTGGGAATGGGCGATTTCCACAAACCGCTTTCTCATAGCAACGCACATTCCGGGATGGTCCAACATTCTAGCGGACAGGCTCAGTCGTACTATCCTGACTCCTTACGGATGGTCTCTCAACCATCGAGTTGCAGAGCAAGTATTTGCCCGATGGGGGCAACCTTGTTGCAATCTTTCTGCCTCTCCTTCAAACACCAAATGCAACGATTACTTCGTTCTGATCCCCCCTCCGGGGGAGTCCCCAAGAGACTCTCTAGTTCATGCTTGGCCTCCCGGTCTGCATTATGCTTACCCTCCTCTTCCCCTGATGTTGAAATTATTACAGAAAGCCAGGCAGCTGGGGAGCAAGATGATCCTCATTGCCCCATTCTGGCCTCGTCAGACGTGGTTCCCTTACCTATGGTCTCACCTAGTGTATCCACCATGAATTCTGGATCCCATTCCAGATCTCATTTCTCATCCTCTCGGTCTTCCGACCCCGAACCTGGTCAACCTCAAGCTGATGGCTTGGTTGCTCCAGTTCTACTCCTCATAAGGACTCCCGGGATCTCATCACCGGTCAAAGCCATTCTTGTGGCAGCTCACAAGCCTTCCACCAGGAAGGTTTATCGGAGTAAGTGGAAACGCTTCACCATTTGGGCAGAACACCATCGTTTAGACCCTTTTCCAGCCCCGATATCGTCGGTTCTAGATTTTCTAACCTCTCTCTTTCACCAGGGGGCTAGTTCTCCCACAGTCAAGGTACAACTGGCAGCAATCTCATACTATCACGTGGGGCAAGAGTCTGGCCCTCTTATCACTTCCAAACTGTGTAAGACCTTCCTCAAGGGTACCTTCCTCCTTAGGCCTCCAGTTAAAGAGGTGGTACCTCCATGGGATTTATCCTTAGTCTTGCAGGCCTTGACTTGTCCCCCATTCGAACCGGTGGCCACGGTTGATCTCAAATTTCTTTCTTGGAAGACAGCCTTTTTGGTGGCCATAACTTCAGCCAAAAGAGTATCGGAATTGCAAGCTCTTTGTGTCAAACCACCATATCTGGTCTTTCACCCGGATAGGGTTTACCTCAGGATCAATCCGTCCTTTCTACCTAAGGTATCTTCAGAAGCGAACATCAATCAATCCATCAATCTTCCAGTGTTTTTCCCCAACTTTCATAACAAAGGAGAGTACAAGCTACATTCCTTAGACGTACACAGACAACTACGTTTTTATATCCATAGAACTGCTGATCATAGGCAATCCGATCAGTTGTTTATCTCCTTTGCCAAAAGTAATTTTGGAAAGTCAGTTTCTAAAGTTTCTCTCTCGATGGATCTCGAGTTGTATTCTTTTAGCATATCAGAGCTCGGGAAGGCCTGTACCTCAAGGAGTCCATGCTCATTCTACTAGGGCCGTTGCCACTTCTGCGGCCTTTCAAGCTAGGGTTCCACTGGATGACATTTGTTCCGCAGCCACTTGGGCTTCATCTCACACATTTATCAGCCACTATAAAATAGATGTTGTCTCCCAAGGTAGGGCGTCCTTTGGCTCTGTGGTGCTCTGGAATATCCTTCCATGAAGGCCACCCAAGATTTAGGTAGCTGGGGACTCTGACCCACAGGTTGCTGACAAATGAAGTTCCTACTTCAGATTAAGAAGTTATGTACTCACCATAACGTTCCATCTGAGTAGGTATCTTCATTTGTCTGCAACCATCCCCCCTCCTTCCCCCTGACCAATATGATCGTTCTTGTGTTATTAGCATATGTTCCCATTGGGACACTTTTTATCTGCTGTGCTATGGGGCAAACTTGATCTGAGGTCAGTTAGGGTAAGCAGGGGATTATGGGTAAGGGGGAGGAGCTAGGGGCTCGGCTCTATGCTATGATAGAAGTTGCCGGCTCGGATCCGAGATCGGATCCGTATCCCACAGGTTGCAGACAAATGAAGATACCTACTCAGATGGAACGTTATGGTGAGTACATAACTTCTTATTCCATAGCTTTGCATATCAGACTCATCAGGCTAATGGGGCGATAGTTCCCAGGGTCAGTAGTCTGTAGTAGCTCTGAATTGCCTCTTCTGTGCATGCTACCAGTACCTGCAGTAATTTGCACAGTGTGTACCTGCACTAATTGCACAGTGTGTACCTGCACTAATTGCACAGTGTGTACCTGCACTAATTGCACAGTGTGTACCTGCACTAATTGCACAGTGTGTACCTGCACTAATTGCACAGTGTGTACCTGCACTAATTGCACAGTGTGTACCTGCACTAATTGCACAGTGTGTACCTGCACTAATTGCACAGTGTGTACCTGCACTAATTGCACGGTGCTATGTGCTATCTGTGCTGATTGCTTTTCACTTTCCCAAGGTCATACAGTTGATTAGCACTACAAATGTTGGTGTTACTAATGTACTGTACTGTGTTTTAGAATTGTCTCTGGTTATAGTCCACAGCGTGTAAATATCAAATCTAGGAGATGTTCGGAGCATTGTGAGAGCCCATATTTGACCAGTAGTCCAAACTGTCCATGGCGCAAATGGCAGGTTGAGAGACAGTTCAGACTGTGAAAAACCTCAGGAAGAAGGCATAGAGGATTAAAAGAGGCTGTTTCATGTGTATAACTCTAGGTTTGTTCACATACAGAAATATTTCCCTTACAAGGTGTGTTTATCACTACCTCGGATATTATTATTGTTTACTTACTTTATCCTGGGAATGTGATTTCAGCACTAAACTGAATGAAAGCTAATTATTTTAGATAAAAGTCTTAGTATGACAAAACAGCAAGTTGTCTCTTTTCTGAAAAAAAAGAGGTTACAGTAAGAGTTCCACAGAAAAGTAACCACACAGGAATGATTGTGATGGCAATGAAGTGTGATCTAGCCAACATCTTTTGCTGTTAGTAAATTGCTGCAAAAAATGTAAGATATTTGTTCAAAATGAATATGTCCTACAGAGGCTGTGATGAATACAAGACTTTAAGAAGGCTCTTGTCAAGATATGTGTTGGGAAGTTTCAGGAGAAATATTTGAGAAGATGTCAAGAGAAACATTTTTAGAAGCAGAGGTAGATGAGACAAGAAGTTTTCATCTCTGTCTAGATTATGCTGATAGATGCTGTGAAGGGTACATTCTTGAAAGTATTCCATGTAAATCAGCGGAAGGACCGTGGACTCTACCAAATATTCAGAATATGTAAGTTGTTATGTTACTCTGGTATGGGAAAGGATGAAAAGTACTGACTTATTTTCAAAGTGTCCTGCTTAACAAAGTTGTACATACAAAATATTTTAGCTTTCTACATGAAATGTTGAAATGCAATGAAAATGCAAAAGAGTATTCAAATGTTGCTGCATTTAAAAAAGTCACAGATTTTATTCTTACATCAGTGTTAAATAGTTCACAAACAGTGCAGTCCATTTGCATGATGCACCTTGTAAAATACTCTAGGGGAGGACCCATAGTCTTATTATTTAGATTATAAACTAATTTATACAACAGATTAATCCCAAATTCAGAGTTTACTTATTTTAATCTTACTGTTCTAATTAGTCCTCCAACTCTTCCCCTTGCTTTCCTATAGAGTTACTCAATACTTCAGACATAAACAATTCCATATAAAAGAAGAAAGATATAAACACTATGTTTAATCATCCTGTGCATAATCCATTTACTGCTTTTGTCAGGCATTGTCTTCACAGCTGAAGTGCCTTGTCTTCTAAGTAGTTTATCGTGTCTAAATTTGAGTCCATTAGTGGGTAAGATCCCCTCCAATAGTTCATAACTTTTACTGTCCCAAACCGTAAGTCATTTTGTTTCAGTGGCTTCACATTTAATGTTAATATGTTGCAAATAGAAAACAGAAACTATTTACAGGTTATTAACTGTCAACTTTTTACAACCTTGTCAATGGATCTTCCCAACATTAGTGTTTCCTAGCCACTGTTCATACCTTATACTTTTGCTTTTCCTTAGCTGTTTTCCCAGTATTGTTCTTCTTTAGACCTTTTATTCCTGTCCAAGTACTGAATGCAGGATAATCACCTCTTTACATTTCTTTATTGTATCCCCTTCAGTTCCCTTTCTTTGTAGTAACCTTTCTTTTTCTATCAGATTTTGCATTTCTTTTTTAGCCATTAACTCTCTCATATAAGAATATTTCTTCGCTAAAACTTTACCCCCCCCCAAATATCTTCCAATAAAAATATCATCCCGTTGGTCACCTCTTTTTTTAATTTGCTCATGCCACTTCTAAACTGGTTTAAGTTAAGTTGGTTCCAGTCATCTCATGCTTTCTCCAGTTTCACACCACGTCTTCAACTGTAGGTATAACCTTTGGTATTCTTGCTGATTTACAAAAAATACTTATCTAAATACTTCCACACAAACATGAGTACATTTTCTAGGTCTTGTGGCTTTTCCTGGCATTAAATGTACTTGTTGCTAATGTTTTGCCATAGTTTTTCTCCTAACATCACAAGACCACTCATTTCTTATCATTACCGTTATTGTCTTTCTTTTTTCCTGCAGACATTAACTCTGTTTCTACTCTATAACGTTCTCTCTCTTCCGTTAACTATCCTACCAGACTTGACCAGTTACTCTTTGGTTCTTTTAACCAAGTTGTTTGCTTAATTCCTTTTTATTGTTTGGAAACACAGGTATGCCTTACATGGTAACTCATAGTTCTCTTGACTACACTCTGTAATATGCTTTTCGTTTCATCTCCACTCACCTCCATTTCCATGCTGCTCTTTTACTCCACTTATTACTTATCTTCCTTCCTATCATAGGATCTCCTGTTTTCACCTTTTCAAAATTGTACTCACAAGTATATGGCTGATTGCTTTACTCACTATTCCTATTTTCCTATTAATGATTGCACTGTCTATTGAGTGCCCGTACCCAAAACCTTTCAATAAATTCATATTCTTCAGTTCTGGTTATTTTTCCCATACTACCTCTTGTGTCTTAGGTATAAACCCATCATGCTGACATTTAATAAAAAATGTGAGTTTTATGGCGTTAAGACACTGCTTTATCTCATGTACACCTAAGCTCCTTGCCTCTCTTGGCTTTGTAACCCTTTCCCAACTTACTCTCGCTTCCCCCTCAATCTAGAAAAAGCCCCTCATCCAACTTCTTATTTTAGTCAATATTTTAAAAAACCAGAAAAAACAGAAAAACAACTAAAAGTGCCGACTGCACACAATAGGAGAACGCTGGTAAGACCCAAATTACAACAAGTTGTAATTTGGGTCTTACCAGCGTTCTCTTATTGTGTGCAGTCGGCACTTTTAGTTGTTTTTTAGTCAATATTTTGGCAACTTTGGGTGTCCGGGTGATTATCTCCTCTCATCTTGTGTCACCCTAATTTTGAGTAGTGTGAAAGTATGATCTGAGAATATTATCAGGCCTTGTTTTACAAAATTAAAATGTTTCCTTTTTACATTATTGGGCAGGAAGTTTGTCCATGTAGCAACAAACTTTTCAGTAGGTCTTTCCATACATTGTGAGGTTCATCTACTTCACCAACTAAATGTCCTACTTTTGTTGTGCAAATGCCTGGGTGCCAGAAGCCAGATGGTTAGACATCTGAAAAAGAGCTAGCTTATTTTTTATGGAGAGCAGATATCCGCTGCCAGGACTACATGGCTTTTCAGTGAGTCACATTTGGTTGAATTTCAAACATGGAAACATTTAGTTGAAAATTAATTTTATTGAGGAATTATTTGTAGAATCACGATTGGTAGAAAACACCAGACATTTGTTTTTGTAAGGGATGTGACCCCTCACACCCCCTTAAATATACTAACTGCACAGTTGCGCAACCTTGGAAAAAAGAAAGGAAGGACACACACAATGAAATCACTGTTGGTCCATAAATAGAACCTACACCAGTAGTGATTTCTGTAAGTAACATGTCACCATGTCCACAATTGGCCAGATAAACATCTTCATACCAGTCTAATGCTAATACTGATCTGTTACAGGAATCACATTATGCAAAATGGGTTTTTGCCAAATGAGCATTCAACTAAACAAGTTTAACAAATTTTATTCAGTGTTTTCACAACTAACCAGGTAAACATCTTCATACATTTCTAAGTGCTAATACTGATCTGTTAACAGAAGTCACATTATACAAAATAGTTTTTTGCTAAATGAGCATTCATCTAAACAAGTTTAACAAAATTTTATTCAATGTTTTCTGATTTAGCCAGATGCCATTTAGCCAGCTGCATAAATTCCCTTACCTGGACGCTTGATGTTTGGGTGCCTGGGGGTTATATATCACTCTCCTTAAAATTAGTGGAAACCTTTGCATTTGACTGTGCTAAGTTTATCCAGAATGTTTAAGCTGGTGCAGCAGGTTTCATTGGCTTCTTCAACCTACAGCCCTTCGTCATACTTTTTTTTTCAAATGAAAAGTGTAAAATAGAGTTCCTATTTTCCTCCCATTCTGTCTTCAGTCATTTTAGATGCTGATGAAAGTGATGGTTTATATTTCAATGACTGGATTTGGATCCCCTCTTGGCCTTTATACAGATTCTGGAGATGGTTGGATCCCCTCTTGGCCTTTATACAAATTCTGGAGATGGTTGTTTCCCCAATTTGATGCTTCCTTTGATGATGGGGGAGAAGTTATTACTTTGGTTGCAGCAAATTCATCAGTTTTGCATACTCAGTCTTGAAGGAAGACAGTAGATTTGTTGGCCATTTAAATTGTTCTTTTGTTGGTGGATGATGTCATTAAGGAAGTCACCTTAAAAAGGGAAGCAGGGTGTTTTGCAGCAATACTAAATCAGGGCACTATGACTGTTAGGCACCAAACATCAAGCGAGTCAGTACAGGATGTCATTATAGGACATAATATGTCTAATAATAGCCACAATTTGAGCTTCATTATCCCATTTTCAACTGATGCCACGACACTCAGGAATATTTTGATTAAAAATTGGGCTTTAATAAATGAAGATATTGGAATCAATCAGAAACTGGGTGACACACCTAGAATTATTTTCAAACGTGGCTTGAATTTGAAAAATCTACTAGAGTCTAGAAGGAGATCTTATATACCACTTAGGGGTATGAAACAATATGGGCAACGCCACTACTGTAAATATATAGAAATTACTACAAAATTTAAAATAGGTGGCAAGATTTTTAACATCAACGGGAAATATACATGTGAAACAAAAGGTGTGGTTTATTTGGCTCAATGCCAATTATGCCCAAGTTTCTATATAGGAAAAATGGAACGTTGTGTAAAACAACGCATCTGTGAGCAAAAGTACAATATATCTAAAGCCAGTCATAACAATGCCCTGGCTAGACATGATATGGAGTACCCTGAACATGGATTCCGGTATATGGTCATTGATGAAGTACAACAAAATGTTGGTGGGGGGGGGGGGGCTTAGCCATTAAGGTTAGAGGCGAGGGAATTATTGTGGCAACTAAGATTAAATGCCCAAGGTTCCCCGGTTGTAAATGAATACAGTTCCTTGAAGTGTGTATTAAAGTTAAAATCACTAGACAGATAATAACTGTTGTGTGTGTGTATGTGTGTGTGTGTGTGTGTGTGTGTGTGTGTGTGCATATATATATATATATATATATATATATATATATATGTGTGTATATACACACACACACACACACACACACACACACACACACACACACATATGTATATATTTTTATAGTCAACTTAATAGTGAATTTTTTATCTTATAGTTTTAGATGCATTTGTATTGACAAGTGAATTTTATGTGGAATCCAGCTTTAAGAATCTCAGGAAGTGATGTCATGGTTACATGTGCGATTTAAACTTGTGTGAATGGATGTCTGAATTCAGAAGAAGTTTACTGATTGTAGTAGATGAAAGCGCTAACAATATAACGTGTTTGCTGGAACTATCATCATCTTTTTTTGTTTTTGAAGTTGCTTTTAATTTCGATGAAGAGGAAGGTTCCTCCAAGTCACCCTCTGATGATGTTTCCTTTGGGGGGATCCTAGATATCCTGAAACAGAGGGGTGGCTGGACTACCCTCCAACCTTCCTCAGAGAAATTGGTATATCTGGAGGCTTTTCACGCACAGCCCTCAACCTCTTGGATCTGTATGCCTGCTGATGATCTTATAAAACTGATCACCCATCAGGCCTGGAAAATTCCTGACTCTATTGAGCCGATCCTTAAAAGACCTGATCAAATTCTGTTTGCCACAAAAGATGAACAACACTGGGCCAAGGGTATTCCTGTAGATGCTATGGTGGTAGCGGCAACTACTAAAAAGGAACTCGCAGAATAAAGTCAAACTATGCATCCTCCTAAGAAGGAGTCTAGGTCTATGGATAGGTTTGGGAAGCACATATACGCTTCATTGATCTTCGCTGTTTAATCAGAGAGATCTGATTAAAGAGCTTTCAGATATTCTTACAGGAGCAGTAGCTGAAGGGGTCTGAGGAGCAGTAGCTGAAGGGGTCTGAGAAAAGGTTACTTCTCAGCTCGCCACCCTTGAATTGTTTTCCAATTCATCCATGAGGCTAATTGCTCATGCAGTTGAAGGGATGACGAGCAGCAGGTTCAGGTGTAGCCATCAGGAGACATGCCTCGATGCACTTATGTGGCGTTGCAGAGCCATTTATGTCTTCTTTCATCAACGCTCCATTTGATGGGTCATCCCTGTTTAGCACCAAGATGAAAGATGCTAGCCAGATGTGAGAAAGATGGGAAGACCCTTTCTGCTGTGGATGCATGCTTCTCTACTCCTCAACCACCCTTCTCTAGGAAACAGAGAAGTGGGAGGCTATAGTTGAAAAACATCCAAGGACCTTTCCAAGTCTCACATGGCAGTGGCTTCCCCAGGAGCAGAGGGGGGAAGTAATAATGAAAGACACCATCCAAGAGGCAGAAGTGGCCTGCAAAACCAGGAGTCCAGAGATTCTTTCACCAGTAACTCCTTCCAGTGCTCCTGAAAGGAGGTCTGATTGCCATCCTCTGGAGACAGTCAGGGGATGATTATCCCAGCAGCAATCTGTCTGGCTAGAAGTGACGACCGAAAAAATAGTTGCAGGGGATCATTTCCAGAGGTTACATCATTCCCATTTCAATGAAATCAAAAAGACCAAAAAGACTTCCAGATGTTCCACCCAGTCACAGGGAGGCAGCAGTCTTAGAAATTCAAAAACTGCTCGACAAAAGAGTCATCCAAGCAGTGCTACCAGACCAGAGAGGATCCAGAATTTACTCAAGGTTCTTTTTAGTGCCAGAAATACAGGGGACTGGAGACCCATTTTGGATCTCAGTCAGTTGAGCAAATCAGTTCAGCAAACCAAATTCTGGATGGTCTCGGTACAGTCAGTACTTCCATTCTTGGAAAAAGACAACTGGATGTGCTCAACAGATCTTCAGGATACGTATTACCATGTAAAAATGGACAAGCGCTGTCACTGTCTATTTAGGGCACTGCTCTTTGGTCTCACCACAGCCCCCAGGGTGTTTACCAAATTCATGGCAGTAGTAGTAGCGTATCTCAGACTGCTAGGATTCCGAATATTTGCATATATTTATGACTGGCTCCTTACCTCTCCCACCAGGTGTCAACTTGTAAAGGCATGAGATTACACTCTTCATCTTTGTGCCACCTTAGGAGTCGATATAAACTACAAAAAATCCCATCTGGAACCATCACAACAGATGGAATTCGTTGGAGCTATGCTAGACACAGTCATCGGATTTGCATCACTTTCCCTAGAAAGGTTTCAGAGCACCAGATCACAAGTAAACCGGATCATTCAAAACAACACAGTAACAGAAAAACTCATCCTACAGACTTTAGTGTCAATGGCAGCCTCTATCACTCTAGCTCCCTTGACCAGATATTACATGTGAATTCTTCAATGGCTTCTGGCCTCCCAATGGTCCTTGTTAAATCCACCTATGTCCCATCTGATTTTGATCACCAATTGTTGCAAAGAAGACCTGAGTTGGCAGTTTCATTCCAACAAAATCTTGTCAGGCCATCCCTTTGTCCCCCCTCAGCCCCAAGCCATAGTGACCACGGAAGCGTCCCAGATAGGGTGAGTGCAGGCATTATCTGGGAAAGACAGTCCAAGGCACTTGGTCCCAGATTTAAGCCAACTTGCATATCAACCTTCTAGAGATGAAGGTGGTGCTGTTAGTGTTGCAAGCATTTTAAGATACCCTCCTGTTCGGAATGATTGCAATTCAAACACACAACATGTCAGTAGTCTTGTATATCAGTAAATAAGGGGGAAACGGGTCATGAAATTTTTGTAGATAAGTTCTCAGAGTATGGTAATGGGTGATTTCTTCCAAAAGATGTCTAATGGCATTGGACATTCTGGCAAGCTCCAACGTGATTGTAGACAAGTTGAGCAGAATCAGCCTCATGAGTGGTCTCTCAATCCAGGGGTGGCGAGAAAAATATTCCACCACTGAGGCCTACCTTGCCGCGATCTCTTTGCATCCCTTCTAAGCAACAAATACAGCCGTTACTTTGCCCTAACCCCCCCCCCCCCGGAGAGTCACCCAGCGATGGCCTCCTTCATGATTGGCCACCCAGTCTTCTGTATGCCTTTCCCCTAACTCCTCAAATATGTCAGTTTCGAAAGAAAGACTACAAGTCAAAGAACAGAATAATCCTCATTGCTCCATTCTGGCCTTGACAAGTCTGGTTTCCCTTTCTTTGGCCTCATCTACTTTGAAAACCCTGGACACTGGACCCAGCTCCAGACCTATTGTCCCATCCAGAGGGAATGGTTCATCTGAATCTTCAGCATCTCAAGCTCACAGTGTGGCTTCTCCAGTTCCCATGATTGCAAGGCATTCCTTCCTCACTTCCCTGGTCCGACGCATCATTCTGGCCACCACAAGGCTTCAGCTAGAAATTTGTACCATAACAAATGGATAAAATTGCTAAATGGTCACTTGACTGTAATATTGACCCATATGCAGCACATGTAGACAACATTTTTTACTTTTTAACCTTTCTCTCTATCAGTGTGGCTCATCAGCTTCTACCATTTGGGTGTATCTTGCTGCCATATCTAACTTCCATATTGGTTTCAATGTTTCATCACTTATGTCTCATAAACTTTGTAAAGCCTTTTTGAAAGGAACCTTAATGCTCAGGCCTCCATTTAAAAGAATCCTCTGCTCCATGCGATTTGTATTTGGTACTGCAGTCTCTTATTTCTCCCCCCCTCTAACCTTATGCAACTTGTGACTTAAAGTTCTTGTCCTGGAAAACCTTATTTTTGATAGCTATCAGTTCAGCCAGGAGAATATCGGAAATTCAAGCCTTGTCCTGCAAACCCCCCTATCTGATATTTCATAAGGACAAGGTCTCAATCAGGACAAATCCTTCCTTTTTGCCAAAGGTTGTTTCAGAGTCAAAGAGAAATCAAACACTACATCTCTCAGTCTTTTTCCTAATTTTTCCAACAAAAGAGAGTACTGTCTGCAGTTACTAGATGTACACAGGCAATTACATTTTTACCTTCACAGATGTACACAGGCAGTTATGTTTTTACCTTCACAGAACAAAGGGCATCAGAAAATCTGACCAACTATTCATTGCCTTTTCTACACTCTCTTTAGGTAATCCAGTATCTGAGATAATGGCTTAAGGACTGTATCACCTTTGTTTACAACAAAAAGGGACTCCATCTAGCACATCCTGTGAAAGCTCATTCAACAAGAGCTGTAGTAGCTTCTGCAGTTTTTTATGCTAGAGCTTCCCTAGATGATATTTGTGCAGCAGCTACATGGACATCTCCTCATACCTTTATTACTCTTTACAAACTGGACCAGGTCTCTAGGGGACATGCATCATTCGGCTCGATGGTACTCATGAATATTTTTCCATGAGAACTCCCAAGATTCAGGTAGCTACAGACTCTGTCCCACAGCCAAGGATTGCGTGAAGATTGACAACATCAGATAAAGAAGTTATATCTTACCATAACGTTCCATGTTATGTAGTCCAATCTCGCCCACATTCTTACCCGTGGGTTCGGAGCCGAATGTCTGCTCCGACTCGGCCAACTTTTTTAGCTCGAAGTCTTTCTATTGGCTGGACTAAGATGGTATCCCATGCTGCACTGCTCTCTATCCCAAGATCACGTTTGCCACTCGTGTAGCTCGGACATGGTCTCGCTCTTGGCTGTGGCTAAGTACCCTTTTTCTTCATTATCAGAGAATTTGTTGCAAAACAAAAAACTATTTTGATAGCTATTTTGTGTTCTTGTCTTGTCTTGTGGAAAAGTTGTGTTTTTTATCATTTTTTCTGTGGTATCCCACTAGCTGTTTCCAATGGGCTAGGCCCGTTTTCAGTTAGAGGACCTAGTCTGTCCCCTTGCTTTCCTTGTGTCATAAAACTTTACCGGGACTAAAAAAAAACATTTAAATTAGAGGTATTAGTCCTCCCCCCCCTTGTGTTTGTGTCTCAGGATTGTTTAACTTAGAGATCTTGTGGTTTTTGTTTGTTGTAGGCTTTTTCCCGCCTTGTGACTGTTTGACCGTTGGTCCATTTATTCAGTGATTAATTGTCTTTGGTGCTTTATTATTGTTGGTTCATGATGTCCAAAGATACTAAGGAGCACAAGCCCTCGGGCTTCAAGAAATGCCCTAGGTGCAGTTATAAAATGTCCATTACCGATGGACACTCTGTCTGTGTGTATTGTCTGGGAGCAATTCATCTCCAGGAGTCATGCAGCTTCTGTCATGCCTTTAGTCCACGAGTTCTTCAGGAAAGGAAGAATAAATTGATTTTGAAGGGACTTCTGAAACCCTCCTTCGAGGAGGGTCTGGAGAGTGCTTCCAGCTCTAAGGCAAAATCCTCTAAATCAAAAAAGAGATCTCCGACTCTATCAGTCTCCTCGGAGCCACCGGAGAAAATAACAAAGTCTGCTTCGACATCCTCGGCTCCATTGTCCTCGGGGCCACAGGAAGTGTCAGTTGTTATGGAACCTGCTTCAGCTCTAATCTTCTTGGAACCTGTTCAGAGCCGATCACCTAGCATTAGGCCAGTATCCCCTCCTCGCAGGTCCCCTTTGGAGAGGAGGTCTCGATCTCCTTCTCTGTCCTCTAAATCCTCCAGGACCTTATCAAATGTGGATGTCGACAGAGTGGTGCAGAGACTCCTTCAGTCACCGGTTCTGGTAAAATTGTTCTCGGCTCCAACCCAGTCAGCTCCGGAGCCAGTCAACCTGCTTCGATACTTCCTCCTCCGAGCACACCTCAGCTTTCAGAGCCGGAGTGCTCGGTTCCACGTGATGTCCCTAGGTCGGTTCCAACAGCCCCTCCTGGCTTATCTGTGCCGACGTCAACTCCGACCCCGTCGGCGCCGTCCACAGGGTTGAGGACTCAGGATTCTTCGGTCAGACCCGAGGGAGAGGCTTCGGGACACCTCTCGGTTCCCAGTCTCCTTCTCGGTGCTTCAGTGCGGGGAAGTTTGACTCCTGTCGTGGCTTCAGAGACTGGTCATTCTTCAGACTCGGTGGGACCAGCCTTCGAGGCCATGCGGAGCGCACTGGCCAGGTCGTCAGCGGCATCATGCGGGTCGGTCATTCTGTCTCCTGCTACACCGGTGCAGGTCTCTGATCGCCATCTATCTCTAGACAGCAGAGCCCCAAGGCCTCAGGGTACCCCCATGAGTGGTCCCCACATTTCTGAGGGCCCCACAGAGTTCTTGCCTGAGGAACCACACAGAAAGAAGACGTGCAAGAGGAAGCTCATAGATTCCCAGGATGAGTCTCTCACATCAGACACCGACCTCGAGGAATCTGAGGGGTCCCCCAAGTCATCCTCTGAGGATGTTTCTTTCTCTGACATCCTAGAGATTTTGAAACAAAGAGGTAACTGGCCATACGAAGCCCCCTCCAAGGAGGAGTCGGTCTTCCTGAAGGCCTTTGTTGCTCAGCCCTCTGCCTCCTGGGTATCTCCACCCTTCGACGAGCTTCTGGATTTGGTTTGTCGAAGGGTGTGGGAAACCCCTGACTCTGTGGAACCAGTCCCCAGGAGACCCAGTAAATTTTGTCTGCTCCTCCTGATAAGGAATTTCTGTCCAAGGGAGTCCCTGTGGATGCCATGGTGGTGGCAGCTGCCACTCAGAAGGAATTAGCCGAGACTTCTTTCACCGTCCATCCCCCTAACAAGGAGTCTAGGACCATGGACCGGTACGGGAAGCATACCTTTTCTTCAGTGACCTTTATATTACGGTCACTGAATTATTTATCACACTTTACACGGCTCCAGAGAGATCTCCTCACGGAGCTTGCAGATACTCTCACGGGTAACGTTTCTGAGGCGGTGGCCCAGACGGTCAATGCTCAGATGTCTACCCTCAATTCCATTGCAAACTCCTCCATAAGGCTAATCTCCTATGCAGCCGAAGGAGCGAGTAGGGCAGCAAGTTCAGGAGTTGCTCTTAGGAGGCAGGCCTGGATGCGCCTTTGTCATTTCGCGGAGGCCTTCAAGTCTTCATTCACCGACGCCCCTTTTGATGGTTCCTCTTTGTTCGGAACCAAGGTGAAAGACACTCTCACCAGGTGCGAGCAGGAGGGAAAAACTCTGTCATAGGAGTCCATTTTTCCCTTCCCTCTAGGCCTTATCCCAAGGCCCAGAGGGGTGGCAAAATGTGGTTCAAGAAATCACAGAGGTTTTTTCCTGGTGCACAAGGTGAGCCCCCTCCAGAGGCAGGGGAGGGGGTGGTTATTCAGGGAGATGCTGCCCTAGGGGCAGAGGAGGCCCCCGCAACTCAGGAGACTGCGATTCCTTTTGTGGTTCTCCCTACCACCGCTCCTGATGGGAGGCCTGACTGTGCATTTCCAGAGCCAGTCGGGGGTCAAATCTCATTATACCCGGAGGCCTGCCAAGACATCACCCAGGACCAATGGGTTCTATGAATAATTTCTGGAGCATATGTCATCCCCTTCTTGTCAAATCCCCCTCCAATCATGAAAATCCCAGATGTTCTACCCAGTCAAAGGGATTACACAGCTTCAGACGTTTCAAAGCTGCTAGAAAAAGGAGCCATCCAACATGTCCCCTCAGACCAGATCGGATTAGGGACTTACTCCAGATTCTTTTTGGTGCCGAAAAGGACAGGGGACCTGAGACCCATATTGGATCTCTGCTAGTTGAACACCCGTGTGCAAAAGTCCAAGTTCCGAATGGTCACATTACAGTCTATTCGCCTGTTGTTGGGAAAAGAAGTGTGGATATGCTCCATTGACCTCAAGGATGCTTACTACCACATAAAGATGGACAGGGCATCCAGAAGTCACCTATGCTTCTGGCTGGGAGCCAGTCATTTTCAGTTTCGAGCCCTGTCTTTTGGTCTCACCACAGCCCCCAGGGTGTTTACCAAATGCATGGCAGTGGTGACTGCTCACTTGAGACATCAGGGATTCCAAATGTTTCCATATCTGGATGACTGGCTCCTTACTGCTACCACCAGGCATCTACTACTTCAGACCAGGGATGCTATTATCAACCTATGTCAACAGCTGGGCATCACATTGAACTGGGAAAAATCTGCCTTGTTGCCCTCACAGCATGTCACTTTTATAGGCGCCGAACTAGACACCGTCCTCATGCGGCCATTTCTACCACAGGAAAGAATCAGAGTCCTACAACAACAAGTTCATGCCTTGCTCCCTCTGAGAAGAGCGAAGGCAAGATGGGTCCTCCAACTGTTGGGGACGATGGCTGCTACGATTATGTTAGTCCCTCTGGCAAGGTTATATATGAGGCTCCTTCAGTGGCTTCTCTTTGCCCCGTGGTCTCTTCAACATCTTCCACTTTCTCACCCTATTCTACTCACAGACAGGTGCAAACAGGATCTCAGTTGGTGGCTTCGCACCGACAACCTGAATGCAGGAAAGCCCTTCTTTCCTGTGCCCCCAATTGCCACGGTGACCACGGATGCCTCCCAGATGGGGTGGGGGGGCATTTTCTAGGCAGGACAGTCCAAGGCACGTGGCAAGAGCACGAGATGCATCTGCATATCAATGTCCTGGAGATGAGAGCTGTGCTACTAGTGTTGCAAGCACTTCAGAGTTTTCTTCCTCTCGGGACTATTGCAATCCACTCAGACAATATGTCAGTGGTGTGGTATCTGAACAAGCGGGGAGGAACCAAGTCTTATCCCCTTTGCAGAGAGGCCATGCGAGTGTGGCAGTGGGCAGTGTCTTCCCAACATTTTCTGGTGGCAACGCACATTCCGGGGAAGTCCAACGTGATCGCAGACAGGCTAAGCAGAGCTATTCTGATGCCTTACGAGTGGTCCCTGAACTGTCAAGTTGTGGAACAGATCTTCCGCAGGTGGTGTCAGCCTTGCTGCGACCTTTTTGCCAGCCTCCTCAATGCCAAATGCAGCAGCTACTTCATGTTGATCCCCCCTCAGGAGGAGTCACCCAGGGATGCTTTAGTCCACGATTGGCCCTCCGGTCTACTATATGCCTGCCCTCCGGTCCTCTTGCTGTCAAAGGTTATTCAGAAAGAGCAATACTTGGGAAGCAGAATGATTCTGATTGCCCCACACTGGCCTCGTCAAATTTGGTTCCCCTTTCTCCATCCCTATCTCATGGACGCTCCTTGGATTCTGGACCCACAACCAGACTTACTGACACACATGTCAGGGCAGCTCCATCCCTCTCTTCGGACCCTCCAATTGACAGCTTGGCTGCTCCACTTCCGTCATTAGTTAGGCTTCATCATTTTTCGCTGGAGCTGGTTCATATTTTATCTTCCTCTCATAAGACCTCGACCAGGAAGATTTATTACAGTAAATGGAAGAGGTTTTCAATCTGGGCACATACCAAAAAGATTGACCATTACACAGCTCCAATTTCGTCTGTATTGGAGTTGTTGTCTATGCTCTTTAACCAGGGTTCAGTGGCCGCAACCATTACAGTCCAATTGGCGGTGATGTCTACCTTTCATGTCGCAGACGAGCCTAGCCTGATGGCACATAGACTGTAAGGCTTTCCTGAAGGGCACTTTGTTACTTCGTCCTCCGGTATCGGAACCTGTCATACCTTGGGACTTAAACGTTGCTCTACAGGGTCTTACTTCACCCCCCTTTGAGCCTGCAGCCACTTGTGATTTAAAATTCTTAACTTGGAAGACTGTCTTTTTAGTAGCCATCACGTCAGCCAGACGCCTTTCGGAGCTTCAAGCTTTATCAATCAAACCCCCTTATTTGATTTTTCATAAGGACAGTGCTTCTCTCAGACCGAACCCCTCCTTTCTTCCCAAAGTGGCATCAATCAGTAACCTTAACCATTCTATTGAATTGCCTGTGTTTTTTCCCCAGTTCTCAAACAAGGCAGAATTCAAATTTCATCTATTGGATGTACACAGACAATACGTTTTTATTTGCACAGAACGAAAGACCTCAGAAAATCTGATCAGTTGTTTGTTTCCTTTTCAAAAAACAGAATTGGGTCTCCTGTCTCCAAAGTCACGCTGTCCAGGTGGATCTCCAGTTGTATTTCTTTCATTTATTCCTCAGGGGGTAAAGATTTACCGTTCCGGGTGAAGGCTCACTCTACTCGGTCCTTATCTACATTTACAGCTTTTCAGGCCAGATTGTCTATGGATAATATTTGTGCTGCGGCTACTTGGGCATCTCCTCACACCTTTGTTACTCATTACAAGTTGGATGTGGTATCTAGGGGCAGGTCTTCCTTTGGTTCCACAGTGCTCAGGAGTATTTTCCACTGAGCCTCCCAGAATTTAGGTGCTAGGGACGCTGTCCCACGGGTAAGAATGTAGGCAAGATTGGACTACATAACATCAAGAAGTTATGTACTCACCATAACGTTCGATGTATGTAGTCCATCTCGCCTCACATTCTTACTTACCCCCCCTCCTTCCCCCATCCTGGAGTATCTGGAGGTTAGGTCTGGTTTCACAGCTCCCTTCATTATTGGTTTGTTCTTCCTTTCCTTAGGTGTTGTTATGCATAGAGAATGAGTGCTGGGGATAGAGAGCATTGCAGCATGGGATACCATCTTAGCTCAGCCAATATTAGACTTCGAGCTAAAATAGTTGGCCGAGTCGGAGCCGACATTTGGCTCCGAACCCACGGGTAAGAATGTGAGGCGAGATGGACTACATACATCAAACGTTATGGTGAGTACATAACTTCTTGATCTGTGTTGTTGATTTTCACTAATCCTTGACATTCCCACCCTCCTTCCCCCTGCCTTAGAACTCTTGGTGGACTGAATATTCCCAAAGACTGGCATCATAATAGGGACACAGATATGTTCTCTTATCCATTATTTTTTGTCTGTCACTGTTGTAGGCAAACTCGATCTGAGGTAATTTGGTGAGGAGCATCATGGGTAGAGCCTAGCTCGAGAATGTTTTGAAGGCGTGAGCTGTAATAATGGCTGAGTCAGTTCCGAAGGCTCAGAACTGAGCCCACAGTCGAGGATTAGTGAAGATCGACAACACAGATGGAAAGTTATGGTAAGACATAACTTCTTCTTATTGCTATTCAGGGCGTTTCCTTGCATCAGAGAAAGTTAAACAGTGGAAAAGCCTGGTTTAGAGCTGTCAAACATCAGCAGCCTCATAAAATACTGATGTTCATGATGCTGACTATTCATGTTTATCTTCATATCCTTATGCAGAATGCGTAGATTTGATTTTGTTGAAGTCCATGTGAGTGAACTACTAGATTTGATGACCCTGGGGTTAGGAGTGCTTGGTGTGTGAAATTTTCCTGTACTACTAACTCTATTCTAGTGTTAAGGGTGTGCTGCTTCCCCACCTCTCTAGTTCTTTTCAGCTTTGAAAACTCATCCTGTTTGAGAGAAAACAAGGTCCCAGGCAGTTTATTTTCTTATTTTTATGTTTTTCAGTAGAAATCTGCAGATTGGTGAGAGAAATTCTACATCTGTCTGCTTAGTTCTTGAGTTGTGATTTATTTTTACTGACCTTTATCTGCATTCTTTCCCCTTTTTTTTATACTTGTTTGGCCCAAGCTATCCCTTTGAGTTAGTATAGATATCATTCCCCACACGAGTGTCTGTGGCAGACAGACACCATTTGTTGAAAGTACAAAATCTGTTTAATTTGTTTATGTGCAAAGCAGATCACTATGTAATTTGCTGTTTGCCTGAAATTCAGTGATGTACAAAGCAAAACTGTTGTAAGACATTGGAAAACTATTTGATGTCCCAGAATCTTGTATGATCTGTGACCCAAATGTGTGGCTGTTTCTCTTTCTCAAATTGGGTTTTTGCTTCTTATGACTTCCTTCTGCTTCATAAAAAGCACAGGAACCATTCACACAGATCTCCTCTTGGTGCAGGCATTCTTTCTGGCAGGAGCATTCAAAATAAGTTCTTTCTCTCAGTACCAAAGCTGAAGTTAAACAAGCTATAGAGCACTGCTTTGATTTGAAGGTTTAGACATTTACTGATTGCAGTAGAGTGTAGTACCTCCACTGTTGAGGCTTTGTAGTTTGATGTTGCTGTATCTATATTCTAAATTCTGGTATTTTTTTCTGCTCCACTGTTGAGAGGGTCTCCAATGCAATCTGTGATTGGTTAAGACCTTCTGGCAGCTTCATTTAAAAGCCCTCAGAAGCTCCAAATGCAATATTTCAAAACAACAACCATATCAACACATACAGCCACATCTCATGGAGCCTCCTATAGGGCAAACTATCGCAAAGTCCAACATTCTGGCCATTGGAGACTCAGTTGTGAGGCACACTGATGTTCCTCTCACCAGGCTGAATAAGGAGAAAGTCACTGTCATAGGATCATAGGTTCGTAGGTGATTACTAGGCTAACTGCTAAAGAACCCTTACAAGCCTAGCCAGTTTTACCCATATTTTACCCAATTTTCTATCCCTAGGGAAAAGAGAACAAGGGTCGGTAAGTGGGGTTTTGTATATTTTCACAGACATAGGTGCCGCCCCATCAGTAAATTTGCAATTCCCCATCCATTGTTCCAGATTACACGTGAAGATGATCAGGGAAGGGCTCTGCTTCACATGAGTAGGAAGCCTATTCCAGAGGAGGGACAATCTCTGATACACATATCTGTCTCTTCAGCATGATGTCAGAGATCAGATTTAGATTGAAGTGGGTAACCCTCGTCAATTAGTTTTGCGAATATGCAACATTTGCTGGGTCAGAGACTGCCTCATAGGTCAGGCACAGTTCTGCCCTCAGTAATCTGTAGGAAACTGAATACAGTGACAGGGCTTTTTATAGTTTCACATATGACATGTTGGTTATATCTAGTATTTTTTGAGGGAGAAACCTCTGAGGATGCTCCAAACATTGCATGCACCTGGAGAGGTACATGTCAAAGGGTGCATTGTATTCAGTTATTGGTTTGATAAGTGCTGAGTACTGTGGTACTCTGACATCCTGAGATCTGGATGCCATGCTCTTAGTTATAAGCTGAGCCACATAGAAGGATTTCCTCACCACCATAGACACATGGTGGTCAAAGTACAGATTACTGTCTGAGTACCAAGATCTCTCGCCACTGGGTCCACTCTTAGAGTGGTGCTATCAATGTTTTAATTTGCAGAGGTTTTTGATTTCCCAAATGGTATTATTGTTATGCACTTCTTTGCATTTAGTTTAAAGCCATGGCTTTGACAAGAGTTATTACTCTGTATCAGTCTTTTCTGTAGGCTATCAACATTATCTGGAGAGTTAGCGATTCCCTCTAGCTTGCAGTCATAAGCAAACATGGTCAGTCAAAGGCCAGCTACACTTGCCTTGACATCTGAGAAGTATACCTCAAACAGGAGGGGGCCCACCACTGAGCCCTGTGGTACTCCACTGTTGAGTGGCCTCTTGCTTGATGTGGATTCCACCACTCTAACAACATGTGTCCTGTCTGTGAGCCATTTGGGTATCCATCTGGTAACGTAGAGGTTTATGGCTAATTTTGTCAGTTTGTCTATGATACCAGAGTGGAGTAGTATGTCAAATGCCTTGGCTAGGTCAAGGTAGGCAATATGCACTGTCCTACCCTCATCCAGGACCTTGCTGACCTTCTGGAAGAAGTCCACCAGACTGTGCTAGCAGGACCTGCCCTTGATGAAGCCAAACTGGGTTGGGTCTAGAGTCTGGAGATTTTTCTGTGTTGTTGTTGATCAGGTCCTTGATTATCCTTACTATAGCCGTGCATATGAGGCTAGTCAGACTTATGGGCCGATAGTTTCTGGGTCAGTTGATGGGTCCCACTTGTGCAGAGGGATGATTGTTGCTGTCCTTCAGTCTGCTAGGACAAAGCCTGTTTAGAGACTGTGGTTAAATAGAGATCTGAGTGGGTCTGCTAGGTCATGTATCATACTATTTAATAGGCATCCTGGGTTTCCATCAGGACCCAATAATACCATGGTTCTACCTTTAGATAGAACAGATCTGAAGTAGTTTACTTCATTTGGTCTTCAACCTGTGGGTTTTGGATCCACATCGGATCCAACACAGCTGCATTTTCCAGCTATGGATCCAAGTGCCGAGCTCCTCCCCTTACCCATAATGCTCCCTGTCTCCCTTCAGATCTTGTTTGCTGCCAGTGTTGGTACAAGTGTGGTTCTGAGCTCCAGTTTAATGGTTGTCATAAGTGTGTTAAAACTTGTTTTTTTCTATCCTCTTCACTACCGTTTAACTTTCTTTCCTCCCCACGCCTGCATCGGACAAAAAAAAAAGTTTTCTTCTTCCCTACTTTAACTTTTCTTAGCGAGCACACATGTGTATGTATCTGGGCCTGGTACAGGGATGAACACAAACGGCCAGCAAGTTAGTTCCAACGCTTTATTCCATAACGAAAATGGACATAAAAATGCCCAACACTGTACTAATACAATGATTCAAACCGGGTTCGGCATCAAGCCTTCATCAGTGAAGCAGAATAACTGAACCACCAGTGTATAATGCACTCCTTATATATCCTGATACAAAATAATTTCACCAATCCCATTGTTTGTTGTAATACTGATTGCAGTTAAACATATATACACGCCCAATCTATGGGTTAAGATATAATATTCATGCATAGAAAGTCACTTAAGCAACAAATAGTGTAAAAATAGGACTGTCACATATTATAATATATAAACAATAATATCTGCACAAAGATATCTGTATTTATATATATGTATATAAGACAATAAGAATAGTATTTCATATATTAGTTCCAATGAATATGTAAAATCCGCCTTCCATCTTGACAAAGCATACTACAAAAAATATATATACTACTAAATAAAGCAGTCTATATTGGTAAAATAATGTCAAAATATGATAAATAGCTATTTCACACATTGTACCCATATTATGTTACACTGTATTGTGGGAAGCATTACAATCACCACAATATCTATAATAATAGTTATATAGGATAAAATATGGATAAACATCATAAGGTAATCAGTGTTGTATACCAATAGGACAACAACCAAAATGAATTATAATTCATAAATGGTCATTAAGACCAGGAGGGAATAAAGCCCCCAGATGGATTATCTAATATTTTTCCTTAAATGTCAGTGTATTTTCCCAACCCTGTTGATGACTTCTGTCCCCTACTATTCGATCTGTAATAGTAAACATAAAGTTGGCTGTAGGATGTTTAAGTGTGTGTTGATACAAAGCATTAGTAGTCTTTTGATTTTTAATATTACTCCTGTGTTCACCAATCCTAATCCTTAATGACCTTGAGGTTTTGCATACATAAAACGATGAACATTGACATGTAGCAAGGTAAATAACCCAGCTGCTGGAACAATTCCCAAAAATTCTTAAATCATATACTTTGCTTGTGTTGGCACTGCTAAATTGTTTGGTTTTATTCACCTGGTGACAAGACATGCAGTGCCCACATGGAAAAGTACCCACCAATTCGTTACCACTGATAGTCAGCTGTTTATATTTAGCTCCCCCACTATCATGATGTTTGTAGTGTGAGAAAAGAGAACCCAATGTTTTACCCCTTCTATATGAGAATTTGCATCGGTCACCCAATAATTGCCTGAGAACTTCATTGGCACGTAGAATGTTCCAATTGTTATCCATAATGTTCCGTATGATCTGATGGTTTCTCCCATATGTAGTGACAAATCTCAGGGCTGAATCACCTTTCTTAGCTTTGCTGGTCTTATACTCCAACAACTGTATTCTAGGTTGTCTGTCTGAAAATATTTTGGCTGATGTAATGTCAAATGGATGATATCCTCTATTTAAAAATCGTTTGGATAGATCATTGCTGGCATCCTCATAATCATCCAATGAAGAGCTGATACGTTTCATCCAGAGAAACTGCGACTTTGGGATATTGCAGATGGTGTGGCGTGGGTGCATACTAGATGCATGTAATAATGTGTTATATTCTGGGTATTTGCGATGTATTTTGGTACCCAAAGTATTGTCCGGGTTTCTATAAACCGTGACATCCAGAAATTCAATAGAGTTTAAATTACTGTTGACTGTAAACTCTATACCCCACACATTATTGTTGAGGTATTCAAGGAATTCCTGAAGATATTCGGTATCTGCACGCCACACCATCCAGCAATCATCCAGATATCTTCGCCAAATGTCCTTTTCAACCAAATAAATGTTATGAGATGTATTGTATATCAGACATTCTTCCAAATAGGCCATAAACAAGTCCGCATAAATGGGAGCAAAAGATGCTCCCATCGCTGTGCCTTGGAGTTGCCAGTAACATTCCCCTTGGAAGTATAGAACATTTTTGTTTAGAACATGTTCAGACATGTAAATGATAAGTGTATTAAAACCCGGTGGATATAAGTTAGACCTGTCAAGCCAGAATTGAAGTGCTTGTAACCCTGCCCAATGTGGGATACTTGTGTATAGAGATTTCACGTCTAATGTACATAATAACCAATCCGGTTCAATTTGCGAATCCTCAATAATCTGTAAGAATTGCGTGGTATCCTTAATTCTTGCTCTTACATGAACTAGGAGAGGTTGTAGGTGCTGTGTAAGGAAAACTGAAAGAGGTTCGGTCAATGAGCCATGGCCTGAAACAATAGGTCTACCAGGTGGAGAAGTCAAGGATTTGTGTATTTTGGGTAGTAAATATAGTATCTGCTTACATGGGTCTTTGACCATAAGATGTTTTGCTATGTTGGAGGATATAATACCCTCCTCAACTGCGTTCTGTAAAAACTGATCTATTTCCTTTTTAAATGTAGGAGTAGGGTCAATCCCCATGTACATATAGCATTTTGGGTCAGACAGTTGACGAAGACCCTCTTGGATATAATAATCCATGTCCAAAATAACCACAGCACCCCCTTTATCCACCTGAAGAATCACTATATTGTTGTTGTTTCTAAGTTCCATTAAGGCTTTCCTATCTAACTCATTCATATTGTCATGTAGTATATCAGTGGTATATAGTGGGAAGTGTAGATCTCTAAGCACCGCCTGTTGAAAGGCAGCTACATGGGTGTTCATAGGGGGTTGAAATGTAGATTTAAGAAAACGGAATGCTGTAGATCTTTGTGAGTTACTATTATCTTTATCTGAAAAAAATATTTTAAGGTTAAGACAACGGCAAAACTCTAATAAGTCAATAACTGTCTGGTATTGATCACAAAAAAAAACTGGGTATGAATCCCAAGCCTTTATTTAAAATCTTGTGTTGATCTTCAGTTAAGGCAGTTTTAGAAAGATTAAGAACATTGTTGAACACATTCGCATTTATTTCAATAGCACTTGTATCAACCCATCGATTGAATCCATCTCTAAAGCTTTTTGAATGTTTGCGCCCACCTCTGCGTTTATTGTTCCTCCTAAAGGGATAGGAGCATTACTTTTCTTTTTAGCTGGTGAACTGCCTGATGCAACACCATCACTGTCAGTGAGAGAAGATTCCTCACCGGAGGTACTGGTATATATATGGTCCTTGCGTTTAAGAATAGATCTAGGCCTTTTTCTTGGCTCCACCCTGCCCTTGCTCATAGTCATATCTTTAAACCTAACTGACCTCTGAATTTCAAAGGGACGTCCATGACTGTAGTCAGTAACGTCCCTAGAAATTTTTTTAATTTTCCTCTCTTTCGTCATTTTGTCATATTGTGTAAGTTCTTTAGAAAGATTCATGACCATGGTTTCATAATTACTATTGGTCTCAAAGATTTTGCATTTTGTACTGAGTTCCTTAACTTCTGATATATTAGTATCTATTGTTCTTTCGTAATAGTCAGCCAGTATTTTAACAAATCTCATAGAGCCTTCCTGTACTGCCTCATTCCATTCATCTGTCAGCCTCTGTTCAGATCTGCTGACCATCGGTTTAAGCCGGATCCGAAGACCTCTAGGAACCAACTTTTTAAATAGGTAGGCTTTAAATAATCTGAGGTGCCATATATTTGCACGTAAAACTTTTAATGCTTTTTCAAGATTGAAAAAAGCTGACTGACATTCATCCTGTGACAAAGAAGAATTTCCATTATTCGTGTTGTTGCTTGGGATGGAATCAAGCCCAAAAACTTTGATATCCTCCCGATCAGCACACAACCCTTCTAAAATATTATCCAAATCCATGGTCTTGTTAGTAAAAAATACCAAAAGTAGACTATACAAACTAGCAAAATTTAAGAGAGAAAAATTTATGAGTATGACAAGGCTGAAGACAAGAAAAAGGATTATCCTGTATAGCTCTGCAGAGTCTAATATATTATATACAGAGTTAGGTAAATAAATACCTAGCTCTTAAGGAACCATTAACTAAATACCAGTACCTCCAGCTCGAGTATCTTTGTATTTAGATATCCATAGATAGGTCATTTATTTTCAATGGTACCAAAAATAAGAAATATAAAGTGGTAAAAGGGACAGTATTCGTATACCCAATATCTAAAGTGATAAGCAACACATCAGCTAAACACCTAATATTTACTGAGTGTTTATATTTAAATAAGGGTATGGTAAATATCTTATTGGAATGTACCCTGTGTATATATATATATATATATATATATAGCCAAAATATCATGTCACAATAATGATTGCAAAAGATTATGTAAATCTCGTAAGAAAATTGAAGACAAAATATAATATGATTCGAGCACCTCACTATATAGACCTAGATGAATAGATCTAGTCTATTGTTTTTTGCTTATTAGGTAACACATTGGTATTAGGCCAAGAACGATGGACAATATAGCATTAGTCATAGATTGGACTATAAAGTCACAAGTCTAAAGTAGAGCTTCCATCCAAATGATCTATATGCGTAGGTGTGTTAAATATCCACATTAACCTATGTTCTAATAGTCTCTGTTGTGAACCTTTGTATGTTTACTATAATATGGCATCAAAATATCATATATTAACAAAAATTTCCATGGAAGTGTATGGTATTACACCACAATCTTAAAGTGCTCTAGTATATCCCATCTTTGAATAAACCATATAGTAATGCAAAATTGTTCAAATAATTTCTTTAGTTATACTTGAAACAATGTTAGCCCAATAATATGAAGTTCACTGTAAATTATACCTCAAAACTGAAACATCCTTCATAGTATAATAACTGTATAGTCAAGGTAATTTTGTAAATACATTGCCAGTGTTGTTAGGGATTATATCACTTATATGGTTGAAACAACAATTAAATATATACCCAATATCAAAAAATTTTACATGGAAAATATTCTTAAATAAGTAAACGCAATGATATTCATCCAAAGGCATATATACCATAAGCCATGAAACTGGTTTCAATATCAAAGACTACAAGTTGCAAAAAATGTTGTTTATACTGGATATATTACACAATGTCCCATAAGAGCAAAAAGTGCTCTGTTATTACCCAATTATAATCCTCGAAAATATTGCATGTAATAATAAACATGCATAAAGTCCTGATATAATGTCCTCCTATGGGTTAGATGTTGATCCAACGTTCAATAGTTCCAAAATATATCGTATAGCCCCAACATTCATAGGTAAACAAAATGGGGGAAAGGTGTTAATCAAAAGAGCCACCAAGAAGCCGGTATTCACCAGCAGAATATAGATCCGCTTGTTTAGCCCCCGTAGTGTTCAAAAAATATATAAAGTTCCAAGAAACACACAATAGAACCTGCGCGCAGTTAAATCACTTGAAAATGATGCCAACATGGACGCCTCTCTCTTATAGATGAAATGTGTAAGTCCATCAATCACACCACACCAATATCCAAGCCAAAACAAAAGTTGTATCCAAAGTGTAAAGATGTAATTATCCCTTAGATCCTGAACGCCCAATTGTATATCATTGTAAAGGAGCGTCGTTGTAGGCCCCACGCGTTACCTTATAGATGACTCCTGTATTAGTGTAGACCATGCGTTGATTAAACCCAAAAGATGGCGCTTGTATTTCCAATCTGAAGTGCGTGTATTCGCTGCCCCAGGTTACAAGCCAAATTAAATCCAAAAACGAATATCAATGTCGAAAAAACACACACAGGATACACCAGCATCAGTAACAAACGTTTCAGTACATGTAAAAGGTGAGGAATCTTCTCTCACCGACGGCCTGGAACTGCTGCTCCCAGAGAGATCAACACGACATGAAGAACACCATACCCCTCATGTAGAGCTTGCACGGCCAACCAAACTAGAAAGAACACAAACGGCCAGCAAGTTAGTTCCAACGCTTTATTCCATAACGAAAATGGACATAAAAATGCCCGACACTGTACTAATACAATGATTCAAACCGGTTTCGGCATCAAGCCTTCATCAGTGAAGCAGAATAACTGAACCACCAGTGTATAATGCACTCCTTATATATCCTGATACAAAATAATTTCACCAATCCCATTGTTTGTTGTCATACTGATTGCAGTTAAACATATATACACGCCCAATCTATGGGTTAAGATATAATATTCATGCATAGAAAGTCACTTAAGCAACAAATAGTGTAAAAATAGGACTGTCACATATTATAATATATAAACAATAATATCTGCACAAAGATATCTGTATTTATATATATGTATATAAGACAATACAATAAGAATAGTATTTCATATATTAGTTCCAATGAATATGTAAAATCCGCCTTCCATCTTGACAAAGCATACTACAAAAAATATATATACTACTAATAAAGCAGTCTATATTGGTAAAATAATGTCAAAATATGATAAATAGCTATTTCACACATTGTACCCATATTATGTTACACTGTATTGTGGGAAGCATTACAATCACCACAATATCTATAATAATAGTTATATAGGATAAAATATGGATAAACATCATAAGGTAATCAGTGTTGTATACCAATAGGACAACAACCAAAGTGAATTATAATTCATAAATGGTCATTAAGACCAGGAGGGAATAAAGCCCCCAGATGGATTATCCAATATTTTTCCTTAAATGTCAGTGTATTTTCCCAACCCTGTTGATGACTTCTGTCCCCTACTATTCGATCTATAATAGTAAACATAAAGTTGGCTGCTTCTGCTTCACTGATGAAGGCTTGATGCCGAAACCGGTTTGAATCATTGTATTAGTACAGTGTCGGGCATTTTTATGTCCATTTTCGTTATGGAATAAAGCGTTGGAACTAACTTGCTGGCCGTTTGTGTTCTTTCTAGTTTGGTTGGCCGTGCAAGCTCCACGTGAGGGGTATGGTGTTCTTCATGTCGTGTTGATCTCTCTGGGAGCAGCAGTTCCAGGCCGTCGGTTAGAGAAGATTCCTCACCTTTTACATGTACTGAAACGTTTATTACTGATGCTGGTGTATCCTGTGTGTGTTTTTTCGACATCGATATTCGTTTTTGGATTTAATTTGGCTTGTAACCTGGGGCAGCGAATACACGCACTTCAGATTGGAAATACAAGCGCCATCTTTTGGGTTTAATCAACGCATGGTCTAGACTAATACAGGAGTCATCTATAAGGTAACGCGTGGGGCCTACAACGACGCTCCTTTACAACGATATACAGTTGGGCATTCAGGATCTAAGGGATGATTACATCTTTACACTTTGGATACAACTTTTGTTTTGGCTTGGATATTGGTGTGGTGTGATTGATGGACTTACACATTTCATCTATAAGAGAGAGGCATCCATGTTGGCATCATTTTCAAGTGATTTATCTGCGCGCAGGTTCTATTGTGTGTTTCTTGGAACTTTATATATTTTTTTAACACTACGGGGGCTAAACAAGCGGATCTATATTCTGTTGGTGAATACCGGCTTCTTGGTGGCTCTTTTGATTAACACCTTTCCCCCATTTTGTTTACCTATGTATGTTGGGGCTATACGATATATTTTGGAACTATTGAACGTTGGATCAACATCTAACCCATAGGAGGACATTATATCAGGACTTTATGCATGTTTATTATTACATGCAATATTTTCGAGGATTATAATTGGGTAATAACAGAGCACTTTTTGCTCTTATGGGACATTGTGTAATATATCCAGTATAAACAACATTTTTTGCAACTTGTAGTCTTTGATATTGAAACCAGTTTCATGGCTTATGGTATATATGCATTTGGATGAATATCATTGCGTTTACTTATTTAAGAATATTTTCCATGTAAAATGTTTTGATATTGGGTATATATTTAATTGTTGTTTCAACCATATAAGTGATATAATCCCTAACAACACTGGCAATGTATTTACAAAATTACCTTGACTATACAGTTATACTATGAAGGATGTTTCAGTTTTGAGGTATAATTTACAGTGAACTTCATATTATTGGGCTAACATTGTTTCAAGTATAACTAAATAAATTATTTGAACAATTTTGCATTACTATATGGTTTATTCAAAGGTGGGATATACTAGAGCACTTTAAGATTGTGGTGTAATACCATACACTTCCATGGAAATTTTTGTTAATATATGATATTTTGATGCCATATTATAGTAAACATACAAAGGTTCACAACAGAGACTATTAGAACATAGGTTAATGTGGATATTTAACACACCTACGCATATAGATCACTTGGATGGAAGCTCTACTTTAGACTTGTGACTTTATAGTCCAATCTATGACTAATGCTATATTGTCCATCGTTCTTGGCCTAATACCAATGTGTTACCTAATAAGCAAAAAACAATAGACTAGATCTATTCATCTAGGTCTATATAGTGAGGTGCTCGAATCATATTATATTTTGTCTTCAATTTTCTTACGAGATTTACATAATCTTTTGCAATCATTATTGTGACATGATATTTTGGCTATATATATATATATATATACATATATATATATATATATATATATATATATATATATATATATACAGGGTATATTCCAATAAGATATTTACCATACCCTTATTTAAATATAAACACTCAGTAAATATTAGGTGTTTAGCTGATGTGTTGCTTATCACTTTAGATATTGGGTATACGAATACTGTCCCTTTTACCACTTTATATTTCTTATTTTTGGTACCATTGAAAATAAATGACCTATCTATGGATATCTAAATACAAAGATACTCGAGCTGGAGGTACTGGTATTTAGTTGATGGTTCCTTAAGAGCTAGGTATTTATTTACCTAACTCTGTATATAATATATTAGACTCTGCAGAGCTATACAGGATAATCCTTTTTCTTGTCTTCAGCCTTGTCATACTCATAAATTTTTCTCTCTTAAATTTTGCTAGTTTGTATAGTCTACTTTTGGTATTTTTTACTAACAAGACCATGGATTTGGATAATATTTTAGAAGGGTTGTGTGCTGATCGGGAGGATATCAAAGTTTTTGGGCTTGATTCCATCCCAAGCAACAACACGAATAATGGAAATTCTTCTTTGTCACAGGATGAATGTCAGTCAGCTTTTTTCAATCTTGAAAAAGCATTAAAAGTTTTACGTGCAAATATATGGCACCTCAGGCTATTTAAAGCCTACCTATTTAAAAAGTTGGTTCCTAGAGGTCTTCGGATCCGGCTTAAACCGATGGTCAGCAGATCTGAACAGAGGCTGACAGATGAATGGAATGAGGCAGTACAGGAAGGCTCTATGAGATTTGTTAAAATACTGGCTGACTATTACGAAAGAACAATAGATACTAATATATCAGAAGTTAAGGAACTCAGTACAAAATGTAAAATCTTTGAGACCAATAGTAATTATGAAACCATGGTCATGAATCTTTCTAAAGAACTTACACAATATGACAAAATGACGAAAGAGAGGAAAATTAAAAAATTTTCTAGGGACGTTACTGACTACAGTCGTGGACGTCCCTTTGAAATTCAGAGGTCAGTTAGGTTTAAAGATATGACTATGAGCAAGGGCAGGGTGGAGCCAAGAAAAAGGCCTAGATCTATTCTTAAACGCAAGGACCATATATATACCAGTACCTCCGGTGAGGAATCTTCTCTCACTGACAGTGATGGTGTTGCATCAGGCAGTTCACCAGCTAAAAAGAAAAGTAATGCTCCTATCCCTTTAGGAGGAACAATAAACGCAGAGGTGGGCTCAAACATTCAAAAAGCTTTAGAGATGGATTCAATCGATGGGTTGATACAAGTGCTATTGAAATAAATGAGAATGTGTTCAACAATGTTCTTAATCTTTCTAAAACTGCCTTAACTGAAGATCAACACAAGATTTTAAATAAAGGCTTGGGATTCATACCCAGTTTTTTTTGTGATCAATACCAGACAGTTATTGACTTATTAGAGTTTTGCCGTTGTCTTAACCTTAAAATATTTTTTTCAGATAAAGATAATAGTAACTCTCAAAGATCTACAGCATTCCGTTTTCTTAAATCTACATTTCAACCCCCTATGAACACCCATGTAGCTGCCTTTCAACAGGCGGTGCTTAGAGATCTACACTTCCCACCATATACCACTGATATACTACATGACAATATGAATGAGTTAGATAGGAAAGCCTTAATGGAACTTAGAAACAACAACAATATAGTGATTCTTCAGGCGGATAAAGGGGGTGCTGTGGTTATTTTGGACATGGATTATTATATCCAAGAGGGTCTTCGTCAACTGTCTGACCCAAAATGCTATATGTACATGGGGATTGACCCTACTCCTACATTTAAAAAGGAAATAGATCAGTTTTTACAGAACGCAGTTGAGGAGGGGATTATATCCTCCAACATAGCAAAACATCTTATGGTCAAAGACCCATGTAAGCAGATACTATATTTACTACCCAAAATACACAAATCCTTGACTTCTCCACCTGGTAGACCTATTGTTTCAGGCCATGGCTCATTGACCGAACCTCTTTCAGTTTTCCTTACACAGCACCTACAACCTCTCCTAGTTCATGTAAGAGCAAGAATTAAGGATACCACGCAATTCTTACAGATTATTGAGGATTCGCAAATTGAACCGGATTGGTTATTATGTACATTAGATGTGAAATCTCTATACACAAGTATCCCACATTGGGCAGGGTTACAAGCACTTCAATTCTGGCTTGACAGGTCTAACTTATATCCACCGGGTTTTAATACACTTATCATTTACATGTCTGAACATGTTCTAAACAAAAATGTTCTATACTTCCAAGGGGAATGTTACTGGCAACTCCAAGGCACAGCGATGGGAGCATCTTTTGCTCCCATTTATGCGGACTTGTTTATGGCCTATTTGGAAGAATGTCTGATATACAATACATCTCATAACATTTATTTGGTTGAAAAGGACATTTGGCGAAGATATCTGGATGATTGCTGGATGGTGTGGCGTGCAGATACCGAATATCTTCAGGAATTCCTTGAATACCTCAATAATAATGTGTGGGGTATAGAGTTTACAGTCAACAGTAATTTAAACTCTATTGAATTTCTGGATGTCACGGTTTATAGAAACCCGGACAATACTTTGGGTACCAAAATACATCGTAAATACCCAGAATATAACACATTATTACATGCATCTAGTATGCACCCACGCCACACCATCCGCAATATCCCAAAGTCGCAGTTTCTCCGGATGAAACGTATCAGCTCTTCATTGGATGATTATGAGGATGCCAGCAATGATCTATCCAAACGATTTTTAAATAGACGATATCATCCATTTGACATTACATCAGCCAAAATATTTTCAGACAGACAACCTAGAATACAGTTGTTGGAGTATAAGACCAGCAAAGCTAAGAAAGGTGATTCAGCCCTGAGATTTGTCACTACATATGGGAGAAACCATCAGATCATACTGAACATTATGGATAACAATTGGAATATTCTACGTGCCAATGAAGTTCTCAGGCAATTATTGGGTGACCGATGCCAATTCTCATATAGAAGGGGTAAAACATTGGGTTCTCTTTTCTCACACTACAAACATCATGATAGTGGGGGAGCTAAATATAAACAGCTGACTATCAGTGGTAACGAATTGGTGGGTACTTTTCCATGTGGGCACTGCATGTCTTGTCACCAGGTGAATAAAACCAAACAATTTAGCAGTGCCAACACAAGCAAAGTATATGATTTAAGAATTTTTGGGAATTGTTCCAGCAGCTGGGTTATTTACCTTGCTACATGTCAATGTTCATCGTTTTATGTAGGCAAAACCTCAAGGTCATTAAGGATTAGGATTGGTGAACACAGGAGTAATATTAAAAATCAAAAGACTACTAATGCTTTGTATCAACACACACTTCCTACAGCCAACTTTATGTTTACTATTATAGATCGAATAGTAGGGGACAGAAGTCATCAACAGGGTTGGGAAAATACACTGACATTTAAGGAAAAATATTGGATAATCCATCTGGGGGCTTTATTCCCTCCTGGTCTTAATGACCATTTATGAATTATAATTCATTTGGGTTGTTGTCCTATTGGTATACAACACTGATTACCTTATGATGTTTATCCATATTTTATCCTATATAACTATTATTATAGATATTGTGGTGATTGTAATGCTTCCCACAATACAGTGTAACATAATATGGGTACAATGTGTGAAATAGCTATTTATCATATTTTGACATTATTTTACCAATATAGACTGCTTTATTAGTAGTATATATTTTTTTGTAGTATGCTTTGTCAAGATGGAAGGCGGATTTTACATATTCATTGGAACTAATATATGAAATACTATTCTTATTGTCTTATATACATATATATATAAATACAGATATCTTTGTGCAGATATTATTGTTTATATATTATAATATGTGACAGTCCTATTTTTACACTATTTGTTGCTTAAGTGACTTTCTATGCATGAATATTATATCTTAACCCATAGATTGGGCGTGTATATATGTTTAACTGCAATCAGTATTACAACAAACAATGGGATTGGTGAAATTATTTTGTATCAGGATATATAAGGAGTGCATTATACACTGGTGGTTCAGTTATTCTGCTTCACTGATGAAGGCTTGATGCCGAAACCGGTTTGAATCATTGTATTAGTACAGTGTCAGGCATTTTTATGTCCATTTTCGTTATGGAATAAAGCATTGGAACTAACTTGCTGGCCGTTTGTGTTCTTTCTAGTTTGGTTGGCCGTGCAAGCTCTACGTGAGGGGTATGGTGTTCTTCCTGGTACAGGGATGTCAGAAGCTCCTAAAGCAGGCTTTAGAAAATGCACAGAGTATGGTCATAAGCTCTTTCCAGCAGATGACCACACTCTGTGCATGGTATGCCTGGGTGCAGACCATCTTAAGTCCCCCTGTCCTATTTGTACTGGATTCAACCCCAGAGCAATTAAGGAGTGGTGGGACAAGCTCATCCCTAAAAGGTCTGCTTCCCTCTTCAAGAATGGCTGTTACTTCTTCCCCTGCTGCGGGAGCAGTGGCTGCTGCATTTTCTTCCTCTTCCCCGGCCTCTGGAACTCACACTTCCGCCAAGAGGTCCGGGGAAGTGGGCAAGTCCAAGAAAGATCGGTCTTGCAAGCTGTCCCCTGACCGCTCATAGCAGGAGGGTCCACCACCCAAAGCTGGGTCTCCTCGGCTGCACTCACCCAGATTTTCCCCTGAGCCCGCGGAAACCCATAGCCGGTCCCCTGCTAGAGCCTCTCACCACCGGCTTTCCCGACCAGTTTCAGTGGTGTCATCCCGCTACACCCAGAGTCTCAGTGAAGCAGAGATGGACAAGATGATGCAGAGGGTTATCTACACACATATCCAGATGGGGGTCTTGCCGGCACCCTCTCCCTCTGGAGGGGGCTCCTTGCAGCCTTTTTTCTGACCAATAACTCCTCCGATCTGACCTGCAGTTTCTGAGGACCCTTGGGGTCGGGGGGTCAGCGGCAATGGTACCATGTACCTAGATGCCAGCTGTCACCTTCAGCTTGTCAGATCCGACTGGTTCAGATCCGAGTTGTAGCCTCATAGTTGGATCTGAGGGGGTGCTCTCTGCTTTGAGCACTTCAGAGTGGAGCATCCCATTCGGTAACTCTGCTCCTGGAGGCTCGGCTCCGACTCCCCTGTCGGGTCAAGGGGGAATGGCCCCAACTAGTACTTCCCAGGAGGTTTGTTCCCCCTCAGCATTCGACGTGGTGGAGAGGGTTCTTGCGGGGTCGAGACCTCTGACTATCTCATCCTCGGACTCCATCCAGACCCCTTGGCTCTGAGTGCAGTTCTAACTGTCTTGCCATCTCAGGGACAGCCCATGGTCATAATGCCCCAGGACGTTCCAGTGATGGAACAGCAAGTGGTTTGTGAGTCCTCCCCAGAGAGTTTCCCTGAGAAGGTGCCTCACAAACGAACATGTAAGAGGAGGCACTTGGACTCTCCGCTAGAGTCCCTCACCGAAGACATGGACTTGGAGGAAGGGGAAGGTTCCCCATGGTCACCCCCCTGAGGATGTTTCATTTGGAGACATCATGGAGCTCCTCTGCCAGAGGGGGGGGGGGTAGTCTGCCCCAAAACCATCCTCAGAATAGTCTGTGTTCCTGGAGGCATTCATCTCGGGCCCATCTACCTCTGGGGTGTCCCCTCCGGTGGATCCTTTAGTGGATCTCATAACATCTAGGGCATGGAAGGAGCCGGACATCGTAGAGCCGATTCCCAAGCACCATGACAAAGTCTTGAGCCCCCCATCGGTTAGGATGCATTGGAACAAGGGGTCCCCAGTAGATGCAATGATGGTGGTAGCTGCCACCAAGAAGGAGCTTGCTCAGGAGAGTTGTACGATCCATCCCCTTGATCGAGAATCGAGGGCATTGGACTGTTTTGGAAAGCGAGTATATGCTTCAGCGACCTTCTCGGTGAGGGCGCTGAACTGTATGGCACACATCATTCAACTCCAGAGAGATCTTGTGAAGGAAGTCAAGAAGTCGACCCCAGAGTCCATGTTGGCAGAGGACAAGAAGACGTTCTTTGCCCGAATGGCCACTCTCAAAGCGGTTGCCAATACGCCCGTGCAACTGCTGTCTCATGCCACAGAGGGAGCCGCAAGGGAGGCCACGACAGGCGTTACCATCAGGCGTCACTCCTGGCTCTGGTTGTGTCAATTTTCAGAGCCCTTCCAAGCCGTCTTTCACCAATGCCCCGTATGATGGTTCTTCCCTTTTTGGGTAATTGGTGAAAGAGACACTGGTCCAGAGCGAGAAAGATGGGAAGACTATGTCTGCCATTGGGATCCACTTCTTGTCTCCTCAAAGACCCTTTTCCAGGAATCAGCGAGGAACAAAGAAGATGTGGTTCTGGAAGTCTCAGACATTTTCCCAGGATGCTCAGAATTCTCCTTCTTCTAGAGGCAGAAGGGGTTATAACAGATGCCACACTAGAGGCAGAGAGGGTCCTAGGAATTTTGGGTCTTGAGAACCATTCTTAGAGAAACCCGGGCAGCAGCCCTGAGGGGTTGCCCGACTGCTCATCTCTGGAGGCAGTCGGCGGTCACCTGTCACTACACCCAAAAGCATGGGAGTTCATTACAACAGATCGTTGGATGTTGTGAATCATATCCAGATGATATTTCGTTCTGTTCAAGGAACCTCCCTGTCTGAACAAGCTCCTCCTAGACGTTCCATCCACACAACAGGAGGAAGCAGTGCTAGAAGTGAGAATGCTGCTCAAGAAATGAGTCATCCAACCAGTCCCCTCAGACCATTCCAGATCCGGCATTTGTTCCAGGTTCTTTTTGGTGCCAAAGAAAATGGGGGACCTCAGATCAATTTTGGATCTGTCCATGTTGAACCTGTCAGTAGCCAAGGCGAAGCTCCGGATGGTCACTCTTCAGTCTATTCTGCCCTTTCTGCAGGCCAAAGACTGGATGTGCTTTATTGATCTCCAGGATGCGTCCTATCACATCAAGATGGACAGGCGCTCCTGGAGGTTTCTTCGCTTCTGGCTGGGAGCCAGTCATTATCAGTTCAGAGCTCTTCCCTTTGGTCTCACCACAGCCCCCAGGGTGTTTACGAAAGTAATGGCGGTTGTATTGGCTCACTTGAGGTTTCAGGGTATCCAGGTCTTTCCTTATCTGGACAACTAGCTCCTTGCTGCCCCTTCAGAGCATCTACTGTGCCAAGCCAGGGACTACTTTATTCGGCTAGTGAACAAACTTGGCATCACCATCAATCTGAACAAATCGTCACTGGTCCCGGTCCAGATTCTGAACTTCTTCTGGGCTCAGCTGGATACTACTCAAGTGAAGGTCTTACTCACTTTAGACAGGATATGCAATTTGAGATTACATGTGTTGCATGTTCTGTAGGCACAAGTTTCAACAGCCGAAGCTGTCCTAAGGATGTTGGGCTCTATGGCAGCCACGATCAATCTTCTGCTGATGGCTCGTCTCCATATGAGAGTTCTTTAGTGGACACTTGCAGTCCAGTGGTCCCTGTTAGATATTCCTTTGTCCTTTCCTGTGAGAATTTCAAGGGTATGCAAAGACTCTTTTTGGTGGTGGATTCAATCCCTGGATCTCCAATCAAGGGACATTCCTTTCACCCTGTCTTTTCCAAAACCATGGTGACCAAGGATGCCTCCCAGCTCAGGTGGGGGGCAGTGCTTGAGAAGGACAGTCCAAGGAATGTGGTCTCCTTCTGAGACCGGTTTGCAAATCAACGTACTAGAGATGAGAGCGGTTCTTCTGGCGTTGCAGGCCTTTCATGCTTTTCTTCCTCTAGGGACAATTGAAAGTTCAGACAGACAATATGTCAGTGGTCTGGTATATCAACAAACAAGGAGGAACCAGATCTTATCCCCTCTGTTGAGAAGCCATGAGAGTACAGGAATGGGTGATCTCTACCGGCCGCTTTCTAGTAGCAACGTACATTCTGGAGTGGTCCGACATTCTAGTGGACAGGTTCAGCAGATCTATTCTGATGCCTTATGAGAGGTCTCTGAATCCTTCAGTAGCAGAACAGATCTTCCTAAGGTGGAGTCGTCCTTGCTGCGATCTCTTCACATCTCCTTCCAATGCGAAATGCAGCAGGTGTTTCGCTCTGAACCCCCCACAGGGGAAGCCCCCAGAGATGCACTGAAAAATGCTTGGCCTCCCAGTCTCCTTTATGCTTATCCTCCACTTCCTCTCATGTCAAAGTTTCTTCAGAAAGCTTGAAGGCTGAGGAGCAATGTGATCCTCATCGCCCCATTCTGGCCTTGTCAGGTTTGGTTTTCCTTACTGTGGTCTCATCTGGTAGTTCCTCCTTGGACGTTGGATCCAGTTCTGGATCTTCTTTCTCATCCCTCAGGGATCCCCCACCCAGATCTAGACAGTCTGAAGCTCATAGCTTGGCTGCTCTGGTTCCCATGATTATTAGGACTCCAGGATTGTCATCCCATTAAGTCCATTTTGGTAGCGACTCACAAATCCTCTACCAGAATGGTGTATCATAGTAAATGGAGATGTTTCTCCATATGTGCACTCAGTGGGCTTTGGATCCCTTTACTGCACTTCTTTCGGCTGTCTTGGATTTTCTGGTGAGTATTTTTCATCAGGGTGCCTGTTCCTGTACACTTAAAGTATAACTGGCAGCTATTTCTAATTTTCATGTTGGGATGAATATGCCTTCTTTGGCTTCTTCCAAATTTTGTAAGACCTTTCCTAAAGGTGCCTTCCTTCTAAGGTCCCCGGTTAAGGATTCTACACCACCGTGGGATCTTACCTTAGTGTTACAGGCAATGGTCTCTGCACCCTTTGAGCCTGCAGCTTCAGTTGATTTGCAATTTTTGACATGGAAAATGGCTTTCTTGGTTGCCATTACTTCTGTCAGAAGAGTGTCAGAGTTTCAGGCTCTATCTTTCAAAGCGCCTTACATGATCTTTCACAAAGACAGAGTGTCACTGCGCACTAATCCATCTTTTCTTCCTAAGGTAGCCTCGGAAGCTAATATTAATCAGACTATCAATTTACCATTTTTTTTCCCTAACTTACAAAACAAAAGATAATACAAGCTGCATCAGTTTGATGTTCACAGGCAATTGAGATTTTAATTGCACAGGATGAAATCTTTACATAACTCGGATCAGCTGTTCGTGTCTTTATGCTAAACCTTTCTTAGGCAAGCTGGTTTCCAAGGTAACTATTGCTTGCTGGATTTCCCAATGCATTGCTTGAGCCTATGCTGTGAAAGGCATGTCTTTGCCAGGACAAGTGAAGGCACATTCTACTCAAGCTATGGCTACGTCAGTTGCCTTCTGGTCTAGGGTGTCACTGGATGATATATGTTCGGCAGCCACTTGGTCCTCATGTCATATCTTTATTTCACATTACAAGCTGGATATTGTGTCTAGGATCAGAGCATCCTTTGGTTCTGTGGTGCTCCAGAATATCCTTCCATGAGGGCCACCCAAGAATTTATGGTAGCTGGGGACTCTTTCCCACAGGTTGAAGACCAAATGAAGTAAACTACTTCAGATAAAGAAGTTATGTACTCACCATAATGTTCCATCTGAGTAGTTGTACTTCATTTGTCTTCACTCCCCCCCCCCTTCCCCCGACCTTATCTTTGTGCTGTCTTCATATACCTTTGTATAAATTGTGAAGGAAGTTGGTAGTGACTCATGCTTATGATAAGGTGCTGTTGAGTCAGGTGTCTGGTACCTTTTAGGCAGCAAACTCTATCTGAAGGGAGAAAGGATACGGGGGCATTATGGGTAAGGGGAGGAGCTTGGAGTTCAGATCCATAGCTGGAAAATGCGGCCGTTTCAGATCTGATGTGGATCTGAAACACACAGGTTGAAGACAAATGAAGTACAACTACTCCGATGGAATGTTATGGTGAGTACATAACTTCTTTTTATGACCTGAACTTTTGTGATAACAGGCAAAGGAATGGTAGGGAGTATGTCATGGGGATTGATGGGAGGTGATAAGAGGGTGAAATTTGAGCTGAATTTATTGGGCAGCAGGTTTGCTATTTCTTCTGGCTGAGTATAGGTAGTACTATCTACAGTCAATTCAGCACAATGTTGAGTGTTTCCTCTAAGATTGTGGACATAACTAAAAATGCTTTGTCATCCTTTGCTTGGGAGGCTGTTCTAGTCTTTTATTTAGCTTTTGAAGACTTGACTAGTTTCCTGATTGGCCTGTTGAGAGTAATGAGGGATTTTGTTTCTGTGTTGCGCACCCCTCCCATTTACTTCTAGTCAGGAATTTCTTTCTTCTGTTGTATAGTCTATTTATGCCATGGGTCCACCTGGGTGGCTTGTTTTTCCAGCTAGATCTGGGTTTAGTTTGGTCAGGTACTGCCATTTCTAAACAGTCGTTTAAGTGGTACAGGGCATTCGTGTATATTTCTGTATAGGCCTGTGTGTTTTCAATGTAGGGGGAACTTTAAAATTACCTATGCTATCACTCAATAGAAAGTAATTTGCCTTGGAAAAATTACAGACATTTACGTTTTGAAGAGGGTTCTGCCATTACATTTATTTCAAAGGAGACCAATTTATGATCCTATCTTACCAATGAAGACATTATGCTTGGTGGGGACGTGCACCTCTCCCCATACTATGTCAAGGATATTTGAGCTCCTAGTGGGAGACTGGGAGTACAGACTAGCTGTTCCAGAGGATTTGCATTGGTAAAGTTCAGAAATCTCTGAGCCTGCATATTAGTGGTCATATTTGTTTCCAGGTTTATGGAGGGTTAGTTAAAATCACCAATAAGTAGTGTGTTGGGCTGAATGGCAAGTAGCTTTAGGTTTGCAGAGTAGTTTTTATGGCTCATGACTGGGGACCTGTAGCTAGCAGTGATATGGTGGGGGATTTTTGCCTTTGGTCAGCTGGACATGGAGAAGCTCAAGCATGTCATTCTGCTTGACCAATCTAGAGGTGTGATTGTTTTTTATGTAAATGGAAACATGTCCTCCTTTCCTTTTCAGAGGGTGATGTGAATGTGTTGTCAGTTGTTTATCAGGGGCAGGGATCTGCCACATCAAACACACACTCAGGTCATTGAAGTACAAGTACCATATGACTTAGTCATAGTCTATGTGAGTGTAAATGACCTGGGACAAACCTCCCTAGACTATATGAAAAGAGATATTGTGGAGTTCTTAGAATATGTGTTCCAGGATGGTATAAGCCTAGCATTGACCAGCATTTTGCCTTATACAAGGATGATGATTCCAATATACAAAGAAAGGATGGCTGACTTTAATAACTGTCTTGGTTCTGATGTCATTCTAAGGGGGTGCAATATTTGTCAACATGGAACGAGTCAGGAGTTGGTCAACAGACCACATTGATTTGCCAGGGATGATCTACAAATCTCCCCTCTAGGCTTTTGAATATTAGGTAAAACCGTTGTCCTTCTCCATAGTGCCTTTTTTAGGCAATGCCAAACTGAAAGTACTTCCAACATAGCAAATCAAAACCAAGAAAATCTAACAGTATTTTTGCTGAATGCTAGGAGACTAAACAGGAAACTCCAATCTTTACAAGCTCTTCTTACCCTAGAGAACGCTGACATCTATGCAGTCACTGAGATATGGTTTAAACCCACGTAGACCACATCTGCAGTGCAAGGCTATAATGCCTTCCACACATTTAGACCTGCTGTTACAAAGATATGGACTAAATGCTGCTTTAAATCCATCAGCAATCCCTTTTTTTCCCCATGAGGTTGGGGTGTCACTTCAACAGTGAAAATCACCTAGAGCCAAAGTTTATATTTTATTTTATTTATTTATTTTACATTTGTTGACCGGGCAAGTCTAACTGAATACATGTCCATTTTCAGTAGAGGCCCAGGGAGATAAGCTCCAAAATTAAGCTAGTATAACAGGAGTAAAAAATGAAAAGAAAAAGCAACATAAAAATAGAACATTAAATACATTATTGCTGGAGGCTAACATTGTTGAAACGAACATCAAAAAGAAACGTGTGTACAAGGTTTAGCAATACAGTAGTTCTAGAAGCAAATATCTATGGTTTAGGGTTTGAAGAAAGAGTCAAACTAATTATTAAGTTTGTTCAGAATTATACACTCAAAATAGTTGACATACATTCTAAGTTGAAATACAAGTGCCTGGAGCAGGGGTAAGGTTCCAATGTACGTACTACAGGGTAGTTTGCAGACAAGAGAAGACTTGAAAGTAAAGGAGGCTTAGTAATCTGACTAGGTGGTTGTGGGAGGGTGGAAAAACAGTAATACTATACAGTTAGTGTTAATCTGAGTTAATGCATGGGCATATCCATTGTGTTTTAAGGAGTAATTTTAGTTGATATTTGAAGAGTGGTAATGAAAGTAATTGTAGGATGCTGGGAAGCCTATTCCAAATCTTCCCCACAGAATTAGAGAAAAGGGAGTCTCCTGCTTTATTATAGGATTTCAGGATGGTTACTAGTAATTTATTTGCTGAATGAAGGGTAGAAATAGATTTCTATAAGGGGAGATTAGGCTACTAAGAATAGGAGTATTGTTGGGCTGATAAAGTATCTTATGGGTGATAGTAAGTTGTTGAAGTAGTAGCTGGTCATGCAGTTCTAGCCATCCTAGCTGTTTGAGATTTAGACAATTGTGGGTTCTAAATGGTGAGCCAGTGGCAAATCTGGCAATATTGTTATAGGAGGTTGCCAGTTTATTAAGGTTACTTTTGGAAAGATTAGTATAAATGGGTGAGGCATAGAGGAGGGTAGAGATTAGATGGGTGTAGGCAATGGTGGTTCTGGCTTCAGGGGTAAGAAATGATTTTATCCTGCAGAGAGCCAAGTTTTCTGTTAACAGTTTTAATAGTCGTGTTAATATGCGAGTCAAAGTTAAGGTGTTGATCAGTTGTTAACGCCTAATAATTTGGTGGTCGGGTCAGGAGCAATGACCGTACCATTTTTAGACTTAACAGTGAGATCAATTGGGGAGGACTTTAGTGTTGGAGTAAATACCATTAATAGCAATAAATTATACCACTGGGTGACTAGCCCTATGGCAGTAGTTCTTCCACACAACCCACACCTATGGCAAATTTAGTTTGTCCAGTCCACCTACTACACGTCTTTGGAAAGTGTGAGGAAACTGGAGCACCCAGAGGAAACACACACATGCAGACTCCACACAGAAGGTATCTGAGCTGAGAATCGAACTGGGGGACCTCTTGATGTGAGGTGACAACATTATCTGTTGTGCCACTGTGCTGTTTCAAATGCTTTTTAAAAATGAAAATGTTTATATCTAACAGCAGGTTAACAGAGGCTTTGACATGAAACTTAATCTAAAAATTACATCTTTGTGTTTTATCTTTTTCTTATAATACATTGGTAAACACTAAGGAGCATGTAATCCTGACCTGGTCAGTTTCACAGAAGAACTGAAATGATATAAAATGCTTTGAGGTATGATTCCTTGTCTCGTACATAAAATACAGTACAGAATGGTATATAACAATTTGCTAAAACTGCTTCTTACTACATTCAGCATGATGTCTGAAAAAAAATGACTTCCTTAACAGTGATATTTTTGACTATGCATTATATTTTAGTAACCAGTCCTTATTAATCCCTAAATGTTTTGCAATTTTTACTGATTCCACAGTGTCATTGTTTAGGCTAACTAGGACTTTGTTTGGCAATTTATTACACACACTGTTCGGATCGTTAATGAATAGTTAGACACCTAACTTTGTGAGTTGTGAAATCCACTGGCTAAATCCTGTACTAAAGTTTCAACTTACTAAGGTGTGCATTTGAAACTTATTTTTATAGTTTAAGAGCTTATAGTGGGCATTTCACATTCATTTAAAAAATAATTTACAAATCTTTTAACTCTCCACCAGCTCACCATCATCCACCAACCTGAAAATTGCCCTGCCCTCAGAAACTTAGTCCAACCCTACTCCAACAGTAGATCCCTCCGATCATCCGAAAAACTTCTACTAGAGGTCACAAAAGTGAACAACAGTCATGGGGATGCTCTGTTCTCCACACATATATCGTAAGTATGGAACTCCCCAGCATATTCTTCACACAGATAACCCTACTAAATTTAAAAGGCTCCTCAAGGACCATCTAACAAATAACTGGCTATGTTCCTGTACTTCATCAGACTGAACATTCCAAGCTCTTCCTACCCTCCTCTCTTACTGCACCCAATCCACCGTTCTGATAGTAACAAATTTATCTAAGCAGTGTCCTCAAATCAACCTAAAAATCTCTTGTTTCTGTATCTCTCTCAATAACCTTAAACAACTTACAAGCTATTCTACAAATTATTATATCCCCTTAAACCTGTACTTTTTTCCTTTCTTTTCTCTGTCCTAACTTGCTCTAAACTTTTCTCTTCTGTTTTTCTTTTTTCCTTGTTTTTGTATTAAATGCGTACAATATATGTGACCAGTCTGAAACTGCATGTAAACCTCTAAAATTTCTATGACTCAAGCACTCATGTCATTTCTTGCCAATATTCGCATATTGTTGCTATTTTTGATTTTTTTTCTTTTCTTTTTTATTATTACTTACGTTATTCCTTTACAATACTCTTCTCAACTGTTAGTCTTTAAATGTTGTAGCTTAGAGCTTTCCTTCCCGGGCCTCCACTGAAAATGGGCTCCTGGCCTACTCAGACACTCCCGGTAAACAAATATAAAATAAATAAATACATTTGTTTCTGTAGTTAAGAAATGCTATGCCCTATATACTTGCATACAAAGCTGGTTAAGCATGTTTTGACATATATCGCATATGTTAAATAGTATACAAGTAATTTTATTCTCTGTTTATGTGGCTTGGATTTGGCAGGACGTTGTGATTGTGTTGTATTATGGGGGGTTGTCCCTTCTGTTTTATAAGATTCAAATGATAACTTCTGAAATGCTGCATAGTAACTGAGTGAGTGCAGATCCAAATTGATGGTGCATTGAGATGTCCCTACCTGGGGCCGTGAAGCAGCACATGGTCTTTGAGGGTGGGCACTCTTAGTTAGATTTTTGTTTGTGTTTTGGAATGTCTCTATTGTTTACATTGCAGTTGCACTGGTTATGTGCATTTTACTGGGTGTAATACTCATGTCTGTACATGGTAATGTGGAATAAATATTTTGCAACTGCAGAAATATTTCTTAATATAGAGTCCAACCACTGGTGATTGCCTGTTGAACTGCAGGCTTTTGTCAGTGCTAAAGTGATTTTTTAAATTTAATGTATTTAAAACAGGAACATGAGGATAAAAACAATGATATTCATTGTTTACAAAATAATAACACTATAGCACACCAGATCCTTGTATATCATTTTGAGCTTTGGGATTGATTTATTAAAGTAGGAATTAAGAGTTTTTTGGGGTCAGGAACAAGACAGAATGATAAATTATTTCATTGAGTTACTTTATAGCAAAACCAATAGGAAACTAAGGTTATATACTGTTCTTGAAATGTTTGAATTTGAGATGAATTGTTAAAAGATAGCATTTTGCAAATGAGCAAGGTGACATTTATAATGAAGAGTTTTAACAAATGGTCATAAGATTTATTTTTATCTCTGTAACTTTTCTTAGCTAAGCGGTACAGTGAAGTTTAGAGGGCAGCATGTTACAGTTCATTTGTTATGGCATAGTTGATAGTTGCTCTATATGACTGCATACAAACTGTACTTATGTAAGTCTTTACCAGAATGGGGAGTGAGATACAGCCGAATGACTACAGGATTGTATGGGAGTTATTTAAATGCTTAGCATGCAGACTAAACAAAAGAGTATTATATGGTAGGAGTTAGGAGACAGAGAGGATTAGTGCTATTGTGTTGAATGCCTGCAGTGAGCAACCTTGTGAAGGCTCTCCACCTTGATCATTTCTACTTGTTAAAATATGCAACATGAACTGGTGCTTACACATTTAATTGCACAATTGTGTATTTTGAATGTTTTTCAGGTTGGGCATTTGGTAAAAGACTTTATTCATTTGTTGGGTGGTATTCAGATGTGGGAAAAGGAGAGATTTGGTATTGGGTTCTATTTGGTGTTAAATGGCAAGGTGACACTCTCTTAAGTGTAACAATCATCTATTGGAATGTTGCAGATGTCTGTGACAGTCTTAGATCAAATTGTTTGCAAAATCTTATGTTTTCATTTGTCAGCAGCTTGCTGGGAATAGAGGAAAGTGGCATAAGTGACTTAGTCTGATAAAAGTAGTGCATGACAACAAGTTTGTATGCCAGCAACTTATGCTTTAGTCATATGATGTCTTTGACTCTGTGGTCCAGTGGTCTCATTTTATGGAATGCATTAGACTGTTTTGGACTGGGATTGCCTTCATTTCCAGTGTTTTTAGTTTCATTTACTGACATAGGCAGTGGAAAAGTTTGATTTTGTGTACAGTAGCAGATTGTGTATCTTGAGCCCTGGGCTGTTTTCTAACCATGGATCCCTCCGTACATATGTTAGGACCATATACAAATGCATATGTTTTTTGGATTTACCTTCCTTTTTTTCAAAAACATTTTTATTTTGTTTTCATTATAAATATATGCAAATGTACATATAGCAAATGCAATAAAACAATAACAAATCTATTTACAATATTTACCTTCATCCATGATAAACAATCATTTTATCCATGAGAAGTTATCAGTATTTGTTCAAAAGGGTTTTCCAATTTTTGCCAAGCTATTTTTTATATGAGTAATGTTATGAGTTCTATAACAAGTGGTTTGCAGTTCTTTTTACAAACAGCTTTTGCTAAATTAATAAAATCTTTACTTTTCCAGTTCAGAGTTAAATGGCAAGGTGACCCTCTCTTAAGTGTAACAGTCATCAGTTGGAATGTTGCAGATGTCTGTGGCAGTCTTAGATCAAATTGTTTGCAAAATCTTTCATTTGTCAGCAGCTTGCTGTTTACTTGTTTACTGTTCTAGTTCAAAGTAATAACTTTTCTGGCGATTGCAAGAATTGACCAGAATAATTGAATCTGAGATTCCGGTATTACATTAGGTATAGGAACACTGAATAGGATTAATGAGTTAGAAATGTGACAGTTGTCAGATCATAAAGCATTTACAAAATATCTGAAGTCTTTCCAGTTCTACATTCAATGAACATGTGAGAACAGTTGGCCTCTAGTAATTCATCACATTTCCAACATTTACTTTAATTGGTTTTGAGCATAAAATTTCTTTTATGTGGAGTATAGAAACTTCTGTTCATAAATTTCCATGTATACAATCTCAAATATAATGAAGAAGAGGTACCTTACATAGATTTCAATAACATTTTCTGTGATCCATCATGTATTGTTTGCCATTAATCTTTACATAGTAATTCCAAAAATCTGAGTCAAACTTTAGAGTGTCTTCTCTTAGTATCTTATAGATAGGTGAGATAGTTAATTTTTGATCATCTGTCTTTTCAAGACACCTAATAAAAAGCTGGATCAAACTAGGTATATGTTCAGTCTCTAGGTTGATTGATACTCTTGTTTTATTTTATATAAACTGCTATAATGAGTGTATAAACAACCAACTGTATTGACTATTATCAAAACTACATAAAAGAGAGTTTTGTGGTTTAATACTCTTACTTTCAATAAACTGATGCTAGAATATCAAGTTATTTTCCTTTAATTTTTGAATTGCATTGATGTTAAAAGAGTCTAGGCAATCAGGGGTGTATGCTATAGGGAATATAAGAAATAGGAATAGTTTAATGTTGTAATTACAATCAGTTATATTTTTAAAGTTATTAAATATTTGATTAATGCCATAAGAAAAATGATAAAACTTCTTATTAAACAAAATTCATGTAAAAGCCAATGAACTCTACTTATTCCATGTTGTTCCTTAAATTGTTTTTCTATAATTCTGACATCAGTTATATGAATCTCATGTATTATTTTCCAGCCAGATATGTAGGTAGGTAGGTGTGATCTAATGTAATATTATATTAATTATGTAATATTATATTAATTATAACTCATCTGGAATAAAGATCTAAGCTAGGGAATGCAATCCTATTACTGTTCCAAGCTCTAATGTGCCATTTATATGCAATCCTGGGTTTTAAGGGGAACCATAACAATTTAAATAGCATGGAGTCTAATTTTTTAAGTAAGTTTTTAGGAGGGGGTAGTATCAGTGACTATATATAAAACAAAATGTTAGGTAAATTATCATTTTAATTAAAGAGAGCCTATCCTCCATTGTGAAGAACATTTTATTCCATCTTTTGATTAGCTCACTAACGGTGTTTATTAAATTATTGTAGTTTAGTTTAACAGACTCTTTCCATGTACTCTTTATACGGACAACCAAATATTCTAATACATCATTCTTCCAATTAAACAGGCTATTCTCCCTTAGGTTTTTGTTGATCCTTTTGTTAATTAGTATTTTTATAGATTTATTATAATTACATTTAAGCCCTGAAATTCTTTCTAACTTGCTTAAGGTATTTATAACATCATGCAAAGAACCACCAATATCACCCAAAGTTAACAACATATCATCAGCAAATAATTGTATCTTAGGACAATACTCCTTATTAACTTGAAAGCCTTTTATATTTTACTTGTTTCTGATAAATATAGCAAAAGGTTCCATTGAAAGAGCAAACAGTAATGGTGACAAAGGAAAACCTTGTCTAGTTCCCTTGAGGATTTCTAGTGGTGAGGCTAGACATGATCTGATTTTCACATAAGCTTGTGCCACACTATAAATTTTCATTAATAAGTTGACAAAATCTGAAGATAATTTAAAACCAATCAGGATTATTTGTAGATAAGACCAACTAATAGAATCAAAAGCCTTTTCTATGTCTAGGCTGATAATAGTTAGTTAATTTTTGTATTTGCATGCTATGGCTATTAATTATAGTGATTTAATGTTATCTTGCACTTTTCTATGAAGAATGAACCTTGTCTGATCATTATGTATTACATTAGGTAATATTTTCTTTATCCTATAAGCTAATATTGTCATGAAAATTTTATAATCAGTGTTTAGTAACTAAATTGGCCTATATGAATCACAAGATTTGGGGTCCTTATCTTGTTTTAATATGGGGAGATAATTGAATATTTCCACGATGGGGGTAATATGCATTTTTGCTTAACCATAGTAAAGACACTCATCATTTTTTTTTTATTATATAGTCAGGAAAAAATCTTATATAGTTCAGGAATTATTCCATCCAGTCCTGGGGCTTTATTATCTTTTAAATTCTTTATTTGCTCTTTCACTTCTGTTAGTGTTGTTTGTTTATTTAATATGTTATTTTGTTGCATTGACACCTTAGTAGTTATATTTCTTGATTAAAAGTATTTATTACATTATCTGTCTCCAAAAGTGGTGTGTTATTATTTATATCTTTATAGTAGTTTTTGAACACTTCTAATATGCCCCTTAAGTTAGATGTACTCTTAACTGAACCATCACTTATATATTTAATCTCATTAATAAGATTTTGATTGTTTATTTTTTTTTTGGTTCTTACCGCTATTTAATGTAGATATTTGGGATTTACAAGATAAGATTGTAATCAGTTTTTCCAGGTTTATGGCTACCTTATGGTTCAGAACTTCTAAGTATTTTTGATTTAACTTGGTAATTTTGTTATATGCTACTTTATTTGGTTTTGCATCCATTTTTATCTTGTCTGTGTTTTTTTGTAAGTCTAAAATGCCTTTGTCCCACTCTTTTCTTTTTTTTAGGTACCAAGATTTTATTCTACCATATATATAAACTTTAAAGGTGTCCCATAGTATATTATCAGTCACATCATTATTATCATTTGTTTCCATAAACATTTCTATTTATTTCATTATCCAGTCCCTAAAGTCTTTTAACTTAGTTATGTAAGCAGGAATTCTCTGTAGAAATCTTAAATTGTCTGTATGCGTAGTTAATGTAAAGTTTATAGCATTATGGTCTGAAAGTGGACAAGTCATTATAGCTCCGTCACTTATTTTAGAGTATATATTATTTGATACAAAGACCTTATCAATGTTTGTTTGTGTACCAAACTGATATGAATAGTGAGTATAGAATAAGGAGTAATGTTCTCTTAGACCATGTATATTCTTAAGGTTCATCTGGTTTGTAAAATCATTTAACTTCTTGGCTTGAAATGTTAGTTTTATTTTACCATTTTTAGAAGAATCATTGCTTGATAATAGTTAAAATCGGGTCTATATTAGAACATTGAAATTTCATAATTTTGAATGTTCTAATATCGACCCACTTTCAGCGAACGCTGACAACATCGAACATTCAGAACAGCGAATTTTTTCCAAGGGAAAAATGTTGCTGTTCCGAAACACATACACACAAAAGAAGTACACCAAACAAACAGCAATCCACACACATACACCTAAAATCTTACTGCTAACCCTACACTAAACTGTACAAACACCACTAACTATCCACTTACCTTAACCCTAACCCTAAGGTCCATCACTATCGCACACTCACCCGCGCCCTAACCCTAACTCACCTAACCCGTGCCCAATCACACACTTACCTGAACCCGACCCGTAACTTTCCACCACAGTGCTGAAAATAGCGAAATGACAGAAACAGACAACCAAATTCTTTCCCTAAGAAAACATTTGGTTTTCTGTCATTTTGCTATTTTTAGCGTTCGCTGAAAGTGGGTTGATATTGGAACATTCGAAATTGTGAAATTTCGATGTTCTAATATAGACCCGTTAAAATCACTTGTCTATAATTTCCCCTTTTGCATTTAAAGTAATCGGGTCCAGATATTTGTCAACATATTTAGTACTTAGTCCTGGTATTCAGTATGTATTAGTCAAAGTATAATACTAACTATTGATTTCCAAAATAACCATGCTTAGCATCCCATCTTTATCTGAAATTGTATCTGTAATTATTGGCATAGTATAAGTATTTTTCCTTTGAATAAGAGTCCCCCTTCTCTTACTCATAAAACATGAATCAGCCAGAATGGTATAGCCATTAAATGAGTATTTTTGTAGATCTTTTTCTAATTGATGGGTTTCCTGTAAAAAGATGATCTGGGCTTTATGCATTTTGATATATTTAAGCAAACCAGCTCTTTTGACATTATTGTTCAAACCATTACTATTTAATGATAAACATTTATAAGCCATTGATTACAATGTGTATGTTGTTACTTACTGAAAGACCTTTCTTCCGTGTTGACTTGAAATCTACTGAAAACTTACTTATCATGGATGCATAACGTGTATTAAGCACTACTTTCAAAAACGTGTATTAAGCACTACTTTCAAAAACCCAAAACTATTTACAAACACATACATGAAACATAAAGTTTCTGGTTTAGTTAAAAATTTAACTAAACCATCCATCCACCACCTCTCCAACACCAAAATACGCAAATTATCAATCTCTGCTTAGAATATAGTATAAAAACAAAAAAGAAAAGCATTATGAAAGTAACTAAAGAAATCTGTATCCATGAAATATACATCAAAATGAGAATGTTCAATATAAATAAAGCTATATGAATATATCACATATGATAATAGCACCTCTAATAAGTAGGTATGCCAGAAATACACATCAAATCATAGTATGTATAAACATTAGAAGCTGAAGGTTAAAAAGATTGTCAATATTTCCAAGACATTTCGAGAAACATCAGATGATTTAACCATTTTGTAAGTCATCTATCTATATATGGGGGTTAGCATAATGGATAAGGTGTTTACCTCACAGTCACAAGGTACAGGGTTTGATTCTCACCTTTGAAAAATAATTTGGCTAGGCTTAAAATAGCCTATAAAGGTGGCTACCTAGTACTTACTATGGAATTATGAACTATGAACTTATTTTTCATGTAAGGATCTTTTGAATATATATATATATATATATATATATATATATATATATATATATATATGTGTGTGTGTGTGTGTGTGTCTGTATAAAAACACACTTATTACAACATAACTATTATATTTTACACTTATAAACATATTACTCATATGTATTAACAAAAAAGGCTCACAACCCTCTGTTTAGTTACTAAAGGTTTAGTTATGTAACATAAGGCCAATGTTAATATGCATAATGAGTTTTCTAATGCAGCTCCTAGTTCACTTGATGTCATTTAGTTACTAATAGTGTCAGTGAATCTGCAGAATGTATATAAAAGAACATAGGTATTTTCAAAGGAGTCAAACACTTCCATCAGAATTAATCAGTTACCATTTAAAGTATCTAAGTGAAGGATAACAGAATTTCAAGAGAAAATAACTCTAAATGCAATCATTTAACAAGTTCAAAAGGTCAAATGATATCATCACTGTTGTTTCCTCAAGCTGCAGCTTCATAAACTTGTTAAAAATTATCTAAATAGGCTCATGCACAACAAAGGTTGTCTCTAGTGAGGAAAAAAGCATTTTTGGTGGGAAATTCAAGTCTTGAAGCTTTTAGAGTTTACAGAAAGCAAAAGAACCACACTCAAGCTACCCTGTCAGTGTATGTCACGAATCTCCACAATGAGAACAGTGACACAGACCACCAGTTTCCTCACAAAACATCGCCATCATGAAAAAATAATCCTTTCATATAGTGTGTGTGTGTGTGTGTGTGTGTGTATATATATATATATATATATGTATATATATATATATATATATATATATATTTATATTTAGCTGTCTATAAAACACCACTAATGTACTGTATTAATGTTTATATGTGGTGCAGTGGTAGCATTGTTGCCTCACAGCAAGAGGTTCTCCCATTCGATTCTCAGCTGGAGCGCCTTCTGTGTGGAGTCTACATGTCCTCCCGTGATTGAGTGGCGTTGGAAAGACATGCCTAGAATGAGCGTGCCTTCATTGAAGGTTGGGCGTTGAGCTGGCACCTTGGCACCCGTAAAATAATCTACTGCCAATCATTAGCGGACCGGAGTTCCGCTGTGGTGGCCCCTAACCGGGAAAAGCCGAAAGAAGAACATTAATGTTCATATGTATCTAAACAAAGAGTCTAGAACATCTAGTTAGAAACACTAATCAGAAACATATTGTTACCCCACCACTGACACACTAGAAAAAATGTACTTTGGTATTAAGACAAATTATACTAATGCTGAAGAATTGGAAGACATATATCATTTGTAATTATTTAAAAGGGAAAAGTATGTACACTATTTATAATGGGAAAAGAGAGAAAAGGAACATTAGTAACAAAAAAGAATAGGAAGAAAGAAGACAGAGAGAGAGAAAATGTTATTCAAGAGAGAAAATGTTATTTAAATACTCAGTACTATATGTTTGTTTGTATTACTGCAGTGGTGGTGCTGCGGTAGCGTTGTAACCTCACAGTAAGATGTTGTCCTGTTCGATTCTCAGCTAGAGCATCTTCTGTGTGGAGACATGCGTGAATGGGCATACCTTCGTTGAAGTTTGTGCTTCAGGGCCGGCAACTCGGCACATAAAAATCTACTGCCAATCATTAGCGGACCGGAGTTCCGCTGTGGCAACTCCTAACCGGGAAAAAGCCGAAAGACACAACAACTATATTGTTTGTCTTTTCAGCTTTTCCCGGTAAGGGGTCGCCACAGTGGAACTCCGGTCCGCTAATGATTGGCAGTAGATTTTTATGGTGCCGAGTTGCCAGCCCGACGCCCAACCTTCAGCGAAGGCACGCCCATTCACGCATGTCTTTCGGAGGCCACTCGACCGCGGGGAGGACATGCAGACTCCACACAGAAGGCACTCCCCGCACACTAGCTGAGAATCAAACGGGAGAACCTCTTGCTGTGAGGCAACAATGCAACCGCTGTACCACTGTGGCTTCATACTCAGTACTATATGTAATTAGAAGAAATAGATATAGAAAAGAATAGAGAAAGTTAATAATAAAGATGATTCACATTACCTTATAGTATAGAGATTTTCAGAATCAATATATTATGATTCATAAAACAAAGCATTTAAAATTACGATCCGGCCATTGCTGATTTTACCTGCTCCCTTTAAACTCCCCACCCTTCCACACTTCTTGCCCTGTTATTCAACTGTCCATGCTATAAAACATAGTACAGGCAGGGTATTTAATACTGCATTTGTGTTACTTACCTTAGGGAACCAAAGCTCAGGGGGTTTAAGCCCCACTTTGTTCGCCCTTGCTATGCACAGGCTCACTTCGCACCCCACCCGCCCCCACTGCTTCTACATTTATCCTCGTCTCTAACCCTTCCCAGTAACCAAGCTAACCAATCAAACTCTACTAGGTGCTTCTCTCCTCTACCACCTACAGCACCCCACCCACTCTGTATCTAACTGCTCACTTGACACAATCATGCTACTACCTAACATGTTGACACTCCCTACTTGCACTCTACTTGCTCACCTTACATCCTACCAGAACACCATAATAGACACACCCAAACACTTTCACTGCACCCTTACTGTCATTCCTATCCATCACCCATCTGTTCATTACACTTGTCATACTAACACAATCTCCAGCCCATTGCATCCCCCATACTATCAGTCAGCTGTGACATACAAACAAAAAATATCCCTAAAATATGAAATATATGTATACTGCCCTATCTAAATTATCCCTTAGTGGTGACATCCACCCTAACCCTGGTCCTACCATAATCAACTCCAAACCTAATGACCTGCCTAATAACTGCTCTATCTCACATCTAGCATCCAAAGGAAAACCATCTGACCTCCTCCTCATGAGTCTAAATATCAGGAATATAGCAAATAAAACCCCATGACCTCCACTACCTAAGAAAGGGAGTGGTGCAGCTCTAACGTTTAAACACCACCTCAACATCCAGATCCTTAAAACATTAGCTCCCCAAATTGGAAATGAGGAAATCCTATATGCCATCCTCAAACTACATCAAAATAAAACAGTCAATATCATAGGGTGCTACTTCCCACCTGGCCATAATATCTCTCCCTGGAAAACCTCCTGAACTGGGCTGACCATTCCCTTCCCCACAAAACCATAATTCTAGGTGACTTTAATATTGACTGGCAATCTTGTAGTAACAGTCATCCAGACCACCAGCTAAACCCTCGTGGTTTCTCCCAGCTAATACAGTCACCTACCCGGATAAATAAAACCTCTAACAAACATACTACTCTCTGGATATTAGACAATAAAGCCCCTCAGTCATACTTAGCTGGTTATCTACCAGACATCCTCAGCAACCACACTCCAACATTCCGTATGAGACACCACTTAATTAGTGCTAAACTCATCATCTATAGACAAATCCGAAACAAGTCAAACTTTAACCCTCTCTCCTTTATCTCATCCCTTCAAAAATGCAATTGAACACCTCTAAAGTATCTCAATCTGGATGATGCCATGCAGTTCTTCAACAGCACCTTCCTAAACATCCTAAACTCACATTCCCTCATAAGAAATGCCAGAGGCTTCAAAAAGGCACTAGGACACTAATGAAAGTCAGAGATAGGGCATGGGAGCACTGGCGCTTAACAACCACCCCCCGCCCCTCCACTAGACAGTCATTCCTAGAATTGTGCATTAAGGTCAACAGGCAATTAAAGCTAGATAAAACTCAATATTATCAGTCTGCCCTAAACCCCTCCCAACACAACCCTAAGCAGTTCTGGTCCACAATTAACTCCATTCTCCACCCAGGTAAAATTGGCACCCCCCCCCCACCTACCAGTCTCCCCTTCTCCAGCAGTATTCCTGCCTCATTCAGTAAGTACTTCCATTCTGCCCTTGGCTAAACAACACAACCCCCTACCCACACTCTCCACATCAAAACCAAATACTCTGCCCACAGCCTTTTCTTTTTCACCAGTACCTACTTCCAACATGAAAAAAACTTCTATTGAAACTTAAGCCTACAAAACTAGCAGCTGACAGTCTCCCCTGTGAATATCTAAAAATAGCAGCTGAAGCACTAGCTTATCCAGTCTCTATATTAAGTAACAGGTCCTTATCATAAAGCTATGTCCCCTTACTGTGGAAAATAGCCCACATCATTCCTCTCCATAAAGGAGACTCCTCCACTGAACTCTCCAATTACCACCCCATAGCAATCCTCTCTCCAGTCTCCAAGATACTTGAGAAATGCATCCACTCTCAAGTCTTAAACTACTTCCTTGCTTATAACCTCCTCTCCAGCACCCAGCATGGCTTCAGATCATACCACAGCACTACTACCGCCCTGCTCTTTTTCATCAACACTATCCTTCATCATAAAAACAATGGTGTGTTCTCCTCTGCTATATTCTTGAATCTATCCAAGGCTTTTGATATGGTCTCACACAAACTACTAATCTCTGTTCTCACCACCCTATCCTTTTCTCAATCTGCTATGGACTGGTTTAACAACTATCTAACTGCCTGCCAGCAATCAGTTGTCTGGCACAATGACCTATCTCCTCGACTTCCTGTAACACTCTGTGTTCCCCAAGGCTCCACCCTTGGTCCGCTATTATTCTTACTCTTCACCAATGATGTATTCATAGCCACCAAGCATGCTTCTCTTATACAGTATGCTGATGACACCACCCTCATCTGCTCAACCCCAACCATACCTGAACTTCATAAGATCACACAGGAAGCCTTTTCCTCTGTAGAAATCTGGCTGTCTAATGCCCAGTTATTACTCAACCTGAGCAAGACTAAACTCCTCATCTTCCAACCCACAAAATCTAACCCAGCTATCCCCCACTTATATATTCTGGCCAATCAAATGACCGTCTCCCCAACAGAACATACCAAACTACTTGGTGTTGAGATTGATAACAATCTCAGATTTAGCACTCACATTTCTCCTACCATAAAAAACGTTCACAAAAAACTAGGGGCATTGTATAGAAACAAACAATTCCTCACCAAGACAGCCGGAATTTCTATTGCCAGTTCCCACCTAAACTCCACTTTACTGTACACCTCTCCTATATTTACCTGTCTAAGACAAAACAGACCTAAACAAGCTCGAGGCTTGCTACAACAAAATTGCTAAGTTTGCCACTGGTGCATCTTACCGCAGCCACCGCAGTATCTCACTTAGAGAACTTGACTGGCTTGAACTCCTTCAACTTCTTCACCTGAATCAACTCTCTCTTGCCCATAAGTTAGTAAACTATACTCTTAAAGTCCCTTTCCTTCAAAACCTTCTTCAGCCCTACTGCACCACTAGACCACTATGATGGAGAAGCAAAAATCAACTTCTTGTATCCAAAGCCAAGAACTCAGCTGAAGAAGCTCTATTCTCTTGTGTAATATCCAGAGGGTCTATATTATTTGAATGAAAACTCACTTCAGCGAAACCCGTTTGAGCAACACATATTGAGCGAATGTCTCAAACATCGCAAAAGTGAATGAAGATCGCCATAGTGTGTGGGGGTGCAGGGGGGCTTGCCTCCAGCATAAAACAGCTAGTGATAGTTTTAGTGTGTTAAGTTTTTTATTTTTGTTCTTCGATATTTGAGACATTTGCTCAATATGTGTCTCTCAAACGGGTTTCACTGAAGTGAGTTTTCGTTTGAATAATATAGACCCATATCCAGATTATGGAACACTTTCTCCCCCTCTAAACCCACACTATCTTCTAACAATCTCTTATAGACTGCACTAAAAACTCACCTAAAAAGTCACTGGTTATGTCCATGTACCAATCCCAACTAGTGACCCACCTTTTACCTCCCCTTCCTCTCCCCTCCCTAGCCACCCTGCCTCACTCTATTGGATCATTGCATGCCTTCCTCTGTGGGCTCTGGCTTTTCCTGTACCCTCCCTACCCTACTCACTCAATCTCTCAGACCCTCTTATAAAATCCTTAACTGCCTCACTTCATCTCCACTGTAAACAAATCTCCAGCTGACTTATACCTACCTTCCTCTCACTAGCATGTCTACTACTCACTCAGTCTCCTCAGACACTCCTCAATCTTCCCCCTTCCATCCCTCTTAGCATCCTGGCTTCTTCCACCCTCTAGTGGAACGTCTGTTTTGATTTTGATTGAGTTTATTGCAGTATTTGTATACAAGTCATGGGTTTGTGAGTTCATATCTGTATCTGTTTTAGCTTAGAACTATCTGTAAATACATTCTACCTTTATTCTTAGTTGCTAGCTAGATATTGGCATACCCTGTTCATTACTATGTTTCATTTTTTGTATGTGTAACTAATGCTGTGGTGTTATATATTTTACTTGCTATTGTATGCATAATCAGTTGCTCTTCATGTACCCTGCTGCTCATTTATTGTTCTGTGGATCTTTTCTCTCTGGGCCTGAACTGAAAAGGGACCTATGTCCAGTCAGAATTCCCCGGTAGACAAATTTAAATAAATAACTTTACTCCTCTCTCTCCTCAACATTTCCTCTGGAAATATAACCAGATATAACTCCCCCTACTCTCACCATGGAACAGTTACTTAATGCTCTCTCTAAGACCATGAACACTGAATCAGTGGGCCCAGACAATATCCCAGGATGCCTTCTAAATAGCATGAAACATGATCTGTCAGGGCCTCTGGAATTACTATTGAACTGTAGCTTCCAGACTGGCTCCATGCCTCATGAGTGGAGAAAGGCAACAGTCATTCTTCTGCACAAAAGTGGGCCATCTACAGACCCTGGAAACTACAGACCTATAAGTCTCACTAGTCTTATGTGTAAACCCATGGAAAGAATTGTCATGGAGATGGTCAATAGAGACATAGTAAACCTCCAGACAGTGGACCCAACCCAGTTTGGTTTTGTCAAGGGCAGATCATGCCTACTCAATCTGGTGGACTTCTTTGAGAAGGTCACCAAAGCAATGGATGAGGGCAGCATTGTTCACACTGCCTACCTTGATCTGACCATGGCATTTGACACAATACCTCACTCAAGAGGTTAGGTACAAACCCATATGTCACCTGGTGGATAACCAGTTGGCTCACAGACAGGACCCAGGAAGTTAGAATTGGGGAGTCCACCTCTACAAAGAGGCCAGTCACAAGTGGAGTACCTCAGGGATCAGTCCTTGACCACTCCTTTTTGGCATTTACTTCTCAGAAGTCAAGGCCAATGTCAGTGGTCTGTGGCTGACTAAATTTTCAGATGATTGCAAGTTAGGAACTGTCATTGAATCTCATACTGACACAAATGTTCTCCAGGAGAGGGTGACACAGACAAATAACTGGTGTCAGAGCCATGGACTAAAACTACATACCAAGAAATGCATAATAGTAGTCTTTGAGAAGTCATCCATCCCTGGTAACTTTCATATTGACAACACACCCCTTAGAGTTGACCCAGTAGTCACGGACTTGGGGATACACATAGATAGGAATCTAGCCTTTGATCATCACATGTCTACAGTGGTGAGAAAATCATTTGATGTTGCACAACTTGTAAACAAAGGTATGGCATCTAAGTCCAAGGAAGTCATTGTTCCACTGTATTCGGCATTCATCAGACCTATCATTGAGTACAATCCACCCTTTGGTATGTACCTAACCAAACCTAGTCAGTTTGCGTGAAGCACAGCAGTGCAGAAACAGGGACAGAGGTCAGACTACATAACAAATGAAATCCCGGGCTGGAGTAAAGCTAGGGTCTATATTATGTAAGCGAATGCTCAACATTGCGAATGCTATATAGTCGACCCAAATTCCACGAAAAGGCAAAATACCAAACAGATCAGTGATTTTTTTTCCCAGGGAAAAAAATTGCTGATCCATTAAAAAAAACCCAACAAAATAAAATGGGGGGCTTTGCCCCCCACCCCCCGATGTTGCGTGCTTTCAGAATTTTGCCATTTCACTGAAACAAGTTTGATTAAGCAGCGTTCGCAATTTCAAGCATTTGCTGACGTAATAGGAACCCTAAAGCTAGGTGTGGGCTGGAGTCATAGGTTATGTAACAGTAAGTCTCTGATGTAAGCAATGCACCTCCCACTTGTGCATTGCTTACCAATGCACACACAGTTCCAAAAATGCCAACACGCATGCCCATACACTTAGTTAAGCAGAGATCAAATCTGTTGCTACTCACTCATTCAATTTCTTTTTAAAAAATATATATGTATATGTGTATCTCTGTTTCTCATATATATATATATATATATATATATATATATATATATATATATATACAGAGATGTATATCTGTATGTATATACAGATATACATCTCTGTTGCTTTCGCTGTATATATTAATATACACATATACATATAATACACACACATATATACATTTCAATATATATATATATATATATATATATATATATATATATATATGTGTGTGTGTGTGTCTATATATATATATATATACAGGATGTGTATGTGTGTGTGTGTGTGTGTGTGTGTGTGTGTGTGTGTGTGTGTGTGTGCTTGCACGTGTCTGTAGTGCGCTACATACCCAAATCATAGAGAGGAAAGCTGCACTAAGCCACATATAATGTTGGACAAAGGACCTAAAGTATGGGCTGTCCTTTAAATGATGTACTTAAAAAAAAATGTGGAAGTGCATGGAATAATGTGTTGTATTTGGAGGAGTATTGGGATGTCTGAAGTTCAGATTTCTGGCAGTCTTCTCTCACTTCATGTCTAAATGATGCCACATTTGAAAGCAAACCACAATTTAGTATGAAACACACATAAGTATGAGTCAAACCTACGGACTTGCTGCAAACATCTGGACAGTGGGGAGTTATAGTGCACTTCTATTCAAGACTACATCTCCCTAAGACTGCATGTGGATACCTTGAAAATGTATGACAGTATAAGAATATGGACATGTATTGTGAAGCCATCTGTTTGTATCTATAAGAGCAACACCACCCACATTCACTGCAGCCCCCTGTGTCTGCTGGATTTCACCACATATATATCAACAACTGAACAAGTTGTGTAGTGTACAGTTTTGTGTGCTCACTCATGGACAGGGCAAATTGATTGTGGCCATGGGCTTGACCATTCAGATACAGACACATATGCTCAAAATGGGTACTATTGTCACATAGCTAGGCTACTAAACAGTTATCTGACTGCTAGGCTACTAGCTGCAGATGACAGTAAGAAGCAATGTGACTCTACAGGCCTCCCAAGCTGTTCATCACACAGCTTGGTTAGGTTCTCTAGGATTAGTTCACCTGCAGTCATTTATAAAGCAGACTTGGGCCATGCCACATGCATTAAGTACTGTGTTTTGTAGTCTATAAAACTAGATGGGTAGGGGTTCTAATCTCACTCCAGTCCACTTTTGTACGTGTGTGTATCTCCCTGAAGAACAAGTGTGAATCTCACACTCACTTCCAAACTGGCATGGGTTTGTACTGTTTTGGGCCTCAGTTCCTCCAAACTCTTTGTCCTCCATAAGGCCTGCTGATGTCATCTACTATGAGATTACATAAAAGTCATGTTAATGTCCAAGCTTGAGCCAAGCTTGAGCCATGGTGCATGCATTAAGTACTGTGTTCTGTAGTCTGCAAAACTAGATAGGTAAGGGTTCTAATCTCACTCCAGCCCACTTGGTGTGTATGTCTTTGTGTGTGCATCTCCCTTATAACTAGTGTGAATCCCAAACTGGCATGGGTTTGTACTGTTTTGGGCCTTGCAGTTGATGCAGGCCCACAAACTCTTGTCCTCCACAAGGCCTGCTGATATCATCTACTATAAGATTGCCTAAAATCATGTTAATGTCAGACTTGAGCCATGGCGTGTGCATTAAGTACTGTGTTCTGTAGTCTGTAAAACTAGATAGGTAGGTTTCTAATTTCACTGCAGCCAACTTTGTGTGTGTGTGTGCATGTGTGTGTGTGCGTGTATGTGTGTGTGTGTGGTGTGTGTGGTGTGTGTGTGGTGTGTGTGTGTGTGTGTGTGTGTGTGTGTGTGTGTGTGTGTGTGTGTGTGTGTGTGTGTGTGGCTGTGGATGTTAGGCAGATCATTTTACATCAGAGATGCTGTCCACTTCTGTTCAACAGACATTGCTAATGTCATTAGCAATAGGTTATTACTTGTGTATACATCACAACAGGCCAGGGTTATACAGTGGCCTGACAGATGCGTACATGTAAGAAATTATTAAGTTTATGGTGTCATTCTAAGGTAAAAGAGTACCTGCCAGTGTGGGATAATATGGTGGATTGAATACGCTGCTTTGCAAGAAATATGGCACTTGCCTGAACAATAATTCTGTTATTATGTATGCTTTCAAGAGCAGACTTACAAATGTGACAATGTACAACTCCAGCAAAGTAAGGGCCATGCTTCTAAACCCTTGGGGTTCACAGCATAAAACACACTCTCTGTAGGATTGAAGATGTGGATGTCTGTGCATGCACAGAAAATTTGTTCAAGTTTGCAGTAAGTACTTTGGCCTTGCAAGGCTACAGTGCCTTTCAAGCAACCAGACAGCAAATGGAAGTTGTGTGAACTAATGTGGGACTAGAGTTACATGTTCCAGGAACCTGACTTTACAGTATGACATACATGGGACATGCCTGAGGGCCAGGAACATCTCTCAAATGTTGACACTCCTCTGGAGTAGGCCTCACATCCATGTCAAGCAAAGCACCTCCGTTACCCTATTAAAGGGCAGGCTGCATGAATTGCTGTGAAAAATTTATTTAACATGGATCACTGCCGCTGTGGACCTTACTAGACAAACTTTAGACATCTATGACATCTGACATTAACATTATATTGTGATGTAACAGCTATGCTCCTAACCACTATCAGATCACTACCCTAGTCACATCCCATGAACCTCAGAACTCAAGGCAAAATACATGCAAAACTGAGCAGATTGGTCTGGTTGCTATTCAAGGCATCTACCTGGAAAAGGCTACAACAAGCCTACAGACCCTTGCATCCTCTGGGTCAAGATTGTGGATCACCAAACAGCCTGTGGCCTGCTTCTTTTCTTGGGATTGGTGCTAACATTTTGCTTCTGGTGAGAGAAGAAGCAAAGGAGCATTGTATCCCAGCAGAATGAAGCTGTGGTGAGACCAACACTAGTAGTTGCCAGACAGTAGCCATTCATGCGACTCTCCTCTTTTCATCATTCTTGTCAAGTTAATTCTTTGTTTTCAATAAGTACTGCTTGATTTCTTTCTAAGTTCAGAATATCTGCCTAAATAGATCATTATTACATTTTTTGGATGTACTTATTAGTTTCCCCTCAAGTATTTGGCAGTGCTGTGTACAGACTCAGACACTTTGAGTGAAATTTTTCCTGTAAAAGCATGATTGAATTTTCTCCAATACCTAGTTGCACACAGTACAACTAATCTGCAGTGACAAGCACTGTCCCCATAGCTGCAAGCTGGATACTCCTGACAACTGTCTAATCAATAAAAAGGGTCTATTGCCATGGATATGAACTTTCCCACTGTCTCCATTACCAGCTTGGTGGATATGGGCATCCTGAGGCAAGGTAGACATTGCCACATGTTTACTGACAACCAGTTAATTCTCAAACAAACTGATATGGTATGTGAGAGACGTATTTACACAATGTCACTGGAAGCAAAGCTCTCATATAAAAGTACCCTAATGTCAGTAAGGTTGTCAGTATTGCACACGCTGCACCCATCACACACAGTTCAAAGCAGACATATGCTGAGACACTTAAATGTATCCTTTCTAAACTACAAAGACCTCCTAGATAAAGTATACATAGCAAATACCCTCACCAGCCCCAAATGCTCTCTTTCAAAACAACACCCACCTAAAAATATAGAGCTACATCTCATGGAGCCTCTACTTCTAAGCTCATAAGCCACCACACACTCCAGTATTCTAGTCATTGGAGATCCCATCGTGAGACACACTCATGTCCCTCTCACTAGGCTGAGTAAGGAGAAAGTCACAGTTGCTTATCAGAAGCTAGGATCTACCACATTACACACACACACTCATGTTATTGGAGCACAGGTACTAATATGACTCAGTCATAGTCCATGTGGGATTAAATGACCTGAGACATACCTCCTTAGACTGTATGAGGAGAGACATCATAGAGTTCTTGGAATATGTGTCTTAAGCTGGTATCAGCATAGCACTGAGCTGCATGTTACCTTCTCCAAGGATGATGCCACAATACGAACAAAAGATGATTGACTTTAATAATTGGCTTAGTTTCTGGTATCATTCTAAGGGGGTGCAATATTTGTCAGCATGGAAAGAGATGGTCAACAGACCACCATGGTTTGCACCTCTCCCCTTTAGGCTTCTGAATATTAGTTAAAACATTGTCTTCCCCATAGTGCTTTTAGGCAATGCCAAAATGAAATTACCTCTGACATAGCAAATCAAAACCAACAAAATCTAAACGTATTACTGACCAATGCTAGGAGTCCAAACAAAAAACTCCACTCCCTAGAAACTCTCTTCACCCTACAGAATGCTAATGTCTTTGGCGGTCACTGAAACTGGTTTAAAGCTGGGGAGACCACACCAGCAAGGTTATAATGCCTTCCTGGGTTTTGTAAACACAAACTCCCTGGACCAGATAGTTAATACACCCACCAGGGATGCAACCATACTGGATCTGGTTCTCACTAATATGGCAGAGTGCTGCACACCCCTTACTGTAATGTCTTCTCTTGAAGGTTAGACCATAAAATGGGCTCATTTGAAGTAAAAATAAAGCCTGGATCCCCAGCTAAACCTTGAATATTCAGGAACTACTCTAAGGCTAACCTCTTGCTATTAAGTGATAACCTGTTAAGAGTTCAAGCCCCCATCAACGCTGAGAACACTGCTGCCTATGCAGAACTGTTCACAGAAACCTTGTACAAGCATGTTAATAGCTGCATAGAGGCAGTTGTACCCACCAGGAAGAAGTACAGAACTAGCATAAAAAACAAACTGGCCTGGTTGCATCACAAAATAAATAGGCTGTATAACAGAAAAAAAGAAAATCATGACAAAACTTAGGAGGTGCAGCTCCCAGCAGGGTAAAAGCACTCTCATCAAACTAAACAAACAACTGAGAGGAGAAATACAGTCTACCAAAGGCAATTTTGAGGGAGTGTTGGTCTCCCAGGCCAAAGACAACCACAAAGCATTCTTTAGCTATGTCCGCAACCTCAAAGGCAATACACAGTTGTGTGCAGAGCTAATTGTAAATGGAGTCACGTATAATGAACCAGATGTAGCAAACCTCCTGGATGATAAATTCAGCTCCAACATTATCCCTTTCTCCCCCTAACTTTCCCTCAGGAAATACCACGAAATGGAACTCCCCCTACTATCACTTGGGAGCAGGTCCTTAATTCTCTCTGTATGACCATGAACACTGCATCATTGGGCCAATACAACATCCCAGGATGCCTTCTAAATAGCATGAAACATGACCTATCAGGGCCTCTGGAATTACTGTTTAACTGTAGCCTCCAAACAGGCTTTGTGCCTCATGAGGGGAGAACAGCAACAGTCATTGTAATCTATATTTTGACCATCATGTGTCTACAGTAGTGAGGAAATCACTCTATGTTGTGAAACTTATAAACAAAGGTGTGGCATCTACATCCAAGGAAGTCATTGTCCCACTTTATTCGGCATTCATCAGATCTATCATTGAGTACATTGCCTCCTTTGGTATGTACCTTACCAGGCATATCCAAGAGTTGGAACATCCATAGAGGTTCCTCATTAAAAGAATACAGGGCATAAGTAAAATACCCTGTGCAGACTGCCTTGAGCCCTATCCCTGTATTCTCTCTCCTACAGGCTTTTGAGGGGAGATCTATGCCTGGCATACAGGGCATTGTCAGACCCTACTCTCATGGACCTCCTGTATATCCACAAAACTAACAGCACCAGAATTACCCATTCTAAAGACTTAAACCTTGCCTGTGATATAAATAAGAACTACTGGAGAGACAGCCATGTGAAGCAGAGTTCCTCCCTAACCCAAATCAAGTGCAACTTGGACAATTGGATGGGGTACAGGAAATTCATCCCTGGTTTGACACCTATGTCTCTAATGGACACAGGCAGCCTGTAAATGCTTCATCTCCTAGGCCTCTGCTTGTAAATGTTTCATCTCCCAAACTCCTGCTTACAGTTATCAAAGATATCAGAACTTGTCAGGATTTTATATGCATGGCTAGAATTAAAATAGAATTAAAAAGGCCCTTGTGGTCATTAGCCTAGTAAACACCTATGAACCTATGTTGTACTACTGCTTTGATGACACTTCTCTTCTGTGCTGACATACAATCCTGTGCTCTGATGTTGATGGGTTGATTGTAGATGTGTAACCATTGGTGTGTATTACACAATCCTGAAACAGAAATGTATATATTTCCATGAGACACATTTCATTGTGTGACTCCACAGCCCTTGCAACAGCATCCATTTTAATGTAGACAAAGTAGTATGCTATCCACAGTATAAATGGCAAAGTACAATATCTGTAAATGACCAGTACATGTAGCATGTCAACAGCAGCAATGAATGAAATGAATTCATACTAATGTAGATAGTCACCCTGCGCATAGATACATAGCTTTATTTCCGTGCTTCCACAAGAAAGATGACAGGGATGTGGCACACTTATCATCACTTGCACAGGGTTTTGTGTGGAGGTGCAGGAGACCTAGGCTGACCCAATAGGATGGCAAGCATGTGTGTGAGTAAGCAAGGGAAACGAGCAAGATGGACCATGTAAATGTTTGTGTGTCTGTAGGTGCCCTTAGTGTGACATTGCTGTGTGAGTGTCTGCATGAACACAGCCAAGTTCAGTGTTAGCCCTACATGTCTGTAAGTTGGGCAGCTGTGAGCTGTGCATGGTAGAGCTGATAGTTCATCATCTCTGCCCCCAAACATGAGAACTGGCTCTGCCAGGAGTTACATTGGCACCACCACACCCAGGTTCAGATGCTGTGCTACTGCCTGAAGATGACTGATGTCTGCTAGGCATGTGTCCTTCATGAGAACACCCAGGGCCTCAACCCCATGGCCTGCTACATCTTGGTGTGGCCAGCACACTCCCTTCTGGAGCACTGGATGTACTGCCACTATGGGAGCGTGATTGGTCATGGCCATGTTGACTCTTTGCAGATGTAGTTGCTGACCTATGCCCATGAGGCCGACACTCAACTCCAGTCAGATGTTCCAACACAGACAATGTGTGTTCCATGAGAGATAGTCTGTGATCTGTATCAGGCCTATCTCTTTCCACTGTGTCAATCAACCGATCCAGGGTATCAGCAACACGTGGAGGCAGTCACAGATGTCAGACTGTGTTGCTTCCATAACCCTGACCATTCATCAGGAGTTCCTTTCCACACATGCTTGTGCCTCCATGACAGCCCTAAACATACACTGTGTGACACATGATTAGACACCTGCAACAGGTGGAGGGACAGCAGGCCTCCTACAAGTACCCCTGTCAATCCATCTGTGTGGAACCTTGCCAACAAATTGGCTGTGGCCAGTGACAACAGTCACTGAAACCACAGTAACCACACTTCCCTGTTCAATGTCCCCACCCTCCAACTGTCCAATATCAGTGGCCTCAGGGGACTGGGTATGCATAGGCATAGTGGCTGTCTATGGTGATAATGAAGGGTGGCAGAGAGATGTAAACCTCCACGTCTGATTCAGCCTTTGCAACCCCCAGCTGTGCCTCAATTTGGTCACCATCCTCATCAGAGTTTGATGAGACACTGACATCAGGTGGTGTGCACTACTGTGGTGCAATATATGTTAAACAGTATACAGTGCTGTCACTATTGCAGACTTGTATACCTCCCAACCTCAGAGAGTAGGATATGTGGGCATTATTTTCTAACCCCAATCCGTAGTGATTTGGCAATAATTAGTCAGAAAAAAACACTCATGATAAAATATATAAATGATGCGGACTGTGGACATTCTGCAAAAATCTGTGCAGTTTACAGTTATGGCAGATGTTCATCGTGCATACAGCTGCAGTCATAACAGATGGGTTCTCCTGCCGTCAGGCGGGTCCTCGGTCGGCCGAATTCCAAAGTCTAGGTCCGGCGTCGGTTGTCGTCACTTCTTCCCTGACGTCAGTGCGACAGGGGTATAAAGGAACCAGCCAACACCATTTTCTTCAGTCATTCTTGCCGCGCGGTGCCCGAAGCAGAAGCAGTTCGCAAGTGCCGGACGGCCAGCTCCTGAGATTATGAAAATTTTGAAACCGAAGTCTTCTTGAAAGCTAAGTACCCCGTTGGGGAAACTTTTCTTGCCTCAGACCGATGTCAGACAAAGTTAATAATTGTATTTCTTGTGGGAAGCAAATACCGCATAAGGATTTCCATTCCCTCTGTATACCTTGTTTAGGCCCAGATCACGACGTCTCAGTCTGTCGCTTTTGTGCTACATTCAACAAACGCACCATTAAGCGTTGGGCGGAGTTCGCCCAGCATTATTTTGGGAAAGCATTTAACTATATTATGTCGTCGGATACTCTGACTCCAGTTTTGTCTAAAAAACGCGAAGATAAGGACCGACACACGAGGTCCGCGGCCTCTACCGACACCACGCCAAAGCCGACTACACGTGGTCCGGTTCTCAGCGAGGCGCCTACGCAGCCCCTGACTACCGACGACACTTCTTTGGCGGTGTCTCCTGTGCCCGAGGTTGCAGGCTCCTCGGCCCACACCCCGACTACAGATATCGAAGCCACTCTTGGCGTTGAAACTCAAAATGTGGACAGGTCCAGCTCCACTCAAGGTGTCTTCAGACCTTCCTCTTCTTTCTCCATCAAGGCTTTCACTAAGTCTAAAGCAACCATGCACTCTAAGAGACAAGCTACACAGGGCCCATCTCCAGGCCCCATGCCTAAAAAACAGATGCTTAAAATGGCTGAGGATTTAATTACTCTTATCAGAGGTTCTCAGCCCCCACCGGACAAAAGGCCCAGAGTGGAGGAAGATTCCCCCTCCTCTGATCAGGGCTCCATTATTTCAGAGCACTCTGATGATCAGGAACATTTTTACTTCCCTTTTGAAGACTTTGATGCGGAGGAGTCCATCCCTTCTGTATCCCCCCCAGAGGATTACTCATTTGGGGAAACTTTGCATACCTTAAGGGAACACTTCCACTGGGAAGGCCAAGATTATTCAGATTCCAAGAAAAGGCTTAGGGAATTTCTCTTGCTACCTCAGCACAGGCCTCTGGCTATACCTCCTGTCTTGGACATCCTAGATGATGTTTACTCGGAGGCCTGCCTTAACCCGGACTCTCTACCTCCAGCTCCAGTTGAGCCTGACTTGTACTACAGGGTTCCTGACTCACACCAATTTCTATACAAAAGCCATGCTGCTGACCCAGAAACCATCTCACAGGGCCCCAAGGGAGTTAAGGCCTCCACTGCTAAAAATCCATTACCTTCCGAGAGAGATTCCAGATCCTTAGAAAGGTGGGGAAAAAAGGTATATACCTCGGCTACCTTAACCATGAGGGCCTTAAACTGTCAGTTCCATATGCTAAAATACCAACAGTTTTTGTTATCACAATTGAAAAGTAAAATGTCACAACCTGAACAACCAGACTTGAAGGAGTTGCAGGATTTGATGCATAGTGCAGAACAAGTGGGTAAGCATACCTTACAATGTGGTTTTGATGCTCTAGAGGCCTCATGTAGAGCTGCTGTATCAGTCATACGTAGACATGCCTGGCTCAAGGAACAAGCCTTGCCTGATCATGTCAAAGCTAAATTACTAGACGCCCCTCTTCAAAAGGATGTACTATTTGGTGCTAATGCTGAGGAGGTATTAAGGAAAATGGAGGAAAAGGCTAAATCAATGCAAACTGTGAAAGATTTTCTACAGGTACAACCCCCACGTTTTAGTAGAAATTGGCCTTCCAAAAATTGGTCCTTTCCTGCCACGGACAGACCCCAAAGAGGCAGATACAGGCGCCCGAGGGGTAGAGGACAATCCCAAGGATCGTTTAGAGGCAGACAATGGCAAGCTCCTACACAAAGAGGTGGTGAGGATAACTCACAATCTTTCAGAAAGCAAACCCAATGACTTTCCCCTTTGCATGCCAAGCAAGTCTCAAATGGCAGCCCCCTTAGGAGGAAAGCTGGCATTATTTTCAAAAAATTGGCATATTGTCACAAAGGACAAATGGATCCTGGACATTATACTACAAATTCCATTTTCACACCCTTCCAAAAATGAGAGGCATGCCAAACCTGCCACACAATCAAAGGGCAGAGGCACAAAGGCAAATTACAGATCTCATAAACATGAAAGCTATTCAAGAGGTACCTACGCACGAACAAGGTCAAGGTTTTTATTCCAGGCTATTTCTGGTACCAAGGAAGGGAAAAGATTGGAGACCTATTTTGGACCTATCCATCCTAAACACATTTCTACTCGTACCAAAATTCAAGATGCTCACTATACAGCAACTTCTTCCCATGCTGGGCAAGGAGTCTTGGCTGGTAACATTGGACCTCAAGGAGGCATACCTGCATGTCCCAATCAGACAAAATTGCAGAAGATACCTCAGATTTCTTGCAGGTTCAACCCATTATCAATTCTCTGCATTGCCCTTTGGCTTATCTACTGCGCCCAGAGTATTCACTAAATGCCTGGCATCAGTAATTGCCTACTGCAGACTTCAAGGGATACAAATATACCCCTATTTGGACGACTGCCTGATCCAAGCGGACAGCAAGCACATTCTTCTGAAACATCTGGCTTATGTAATAATGTTGTTGAACTCTCTGGGATACACAGTCAACAAAAAGAAATCAAGGCAAATACCTTCTCGGAAGATAATTTTCCTGGGTGCCAACTTGGACACAAACACCCAGATGGCCTACCTCACGCCAGAGAAGCAGGGGCAACTAATTCAATACTTCAGAGCACTAGCAAATTGCACCAGGCTGACTGCAAGGAAAATCCTGCAGGCTCTGGGATTCATGGCATCTTGCATCTTACTAATCCCATGTGCAAAGCTGCATATGAGGAAACTACAATGGTACCTGAAAAACATATGGTCTCAACACAGCCACAGTTTGGAAACAATAATACCACTAATTCCATGTCTGCAAAAGGAATTTCTGTGGTGGGCTCAAGCATGTCAAACAAACACAGGTCTTCCATTCAGCAAGCCTCAAGCAAATCAAGTCATCACAACAGACGCCTTGGACTACGCCTGGGGGGCGCACATGACAGATTGGTGCATTCAGGGCAAATGGTCCCAAAAAGAAAAGCACCTTCACATCAATCAAAAGGAAATGCTAGCAGTAATAAATGCTATTATAGCTTTCAAGGACCTTCTACAACCAGGTCAACTATTGATAAGAACGGACAACACCACAGTTATGTGGTGCATAAACAAACAGGGAGGAACACATTCTTACCCATCTCAAACATCCATCAGATCACCTCCTCTTCAAACAATTAAGAAATGCCACCAAGAAAGATACGCTTAGAGATAAAAAAGAATTTTATCTTCATCTTCAACAAACTAGTCAAAAAAACCCTCAAAAGTTCTGGTCAGGTGTTAATAAATTTCTGAAACCAGGGCATTCACCTACTCCTATCCCTTCAGGCTTTAACCTTAACAATTCTACCCTGATCCCAAATGCCTTTAATAAATACTTTACAGAAGCCATTCAAACTCTAGCTAGTTCATTACCAACATCTTCTGCATTCTCACCAAATATCTCTGAAGACTCTTCTAATGCCTTTCAGATTCAACCTGTCACCTCATCTATTATTTATAAGCTTCTCAACAAACTCAAACCATGTACCCCTTCTGCTGACCAACTCCCATCTGAATACTTACAAATTGCTGCAAAAGTTATTAATCACCCCATATCCATACTGATAAATAGAACAATCTCTGAAGGAGTGATCCCCACCATATGGAAAATATCGCATATTATTCCTCTACATAAAGGGGGCTCTTCTACTGAGCTCTCCAACTTTCGCCCTATTGCTTTACTCTCCCCATTAGCTAAAATTATGGAAAGATGTATACACAAACAATTTCTCAACTATCTTCTTCATAACAAACTTTTAGCTGACTGTCAACATGGTTTCAGGCCTTTCCATAGTACTACAACTGCCCTCCTTTCCTTCTCTAACTCCATAAATAATAATCGAAACAATAATCATTTCTCCTCCGCTCTATTCATAGATCTATCAAAAGCCTTTGACATGGTTAACCATAATATACTTCTTCACAAACTCAATCTCTTTTCTCTTAGCTCACAATCTCTACAGTGGTTTAGGAGCTATCTCAATAACAGGCAACAAGCAGTGCTTTGGGATAACAACCTATCATCCTTAACCCCAGTAAATATTGGTGTTCCACAAGGATCAATCTTAGGTCCCCTTCTTTTCTCATTATTTATTAATGACCTACACTTTAATGTGCCAGAAGCTACTTGTATTCAATATGCTGACGACTCTACTTTGATCTGCACTGCTAAAAATGTCTCCTCCCTTCAGTCCATCACCCAAACAGTTTTCCAAAACGTTGAAAAATGGTTTATGCAACACTGCCTCCTCCTAAATCCCAAAAAAACTAAGCTTCTTCTCTTTACTCCTACCAACAAATCTCCCACACCATTCTTTACTATCTCCTCAAATAATTCTACCTGTATTAACCCTGATATGACCACTCGACTGTTAGGTGTAACCATTGATAACCGACTTAACTTTGATGACCATATTAACTCTACTATTAAAGCTGTAAATAAAAAAATTGGGATGCTCTACAGAATTAAACCCTTCCTTTCCCCAGTAGCGAGAAAAACCATTGCTCAAACTCACCTGATCTCTACCCTCTTTTATGCCTCAGCTTTATACACTAACTTATCTAAAAATAACATTTCCAAACTCTCTACCTGCTATCACAGTATAGCAAGATTCATTACTTCTACTCCCCTTAGAACTCACCACTGTCTCAACCTCAAACAACTAAACTGGCTAGAGCTAAATAACCACTTACTCTACCAACAATTACTCATCATTCATAAGACACTTTACTACCCTGATGATACTCCTAGCCTGACAAAACTAATTTCACCATATAAAAACCTAGCCACACTTCGCTCTGCCAATAAACTTCTAGTATCTGTTACTAAATTGCACAATAAAGCTGGTGATGCATTATTTTCAAATTCCATAGGTAAAAACTGGAATCAACTCCCTCAAGAATTAACTAATCAAGACTCTACTACTCTTTTCAAAAAACATATCAAAGAACATCTTAAAACTCAATGGTTATGTCCTTTTACCAACCCCGACTGAAAACACGACTCCATACGCCTAATCTTCCTCTTCCTCCCTTACTGAGATCCTAACCTACACTTTTAATTGCTGAGAGTCACTTCTTAGAACTATGCCTTACTAAGAATCTTTTTGTAACATATTCCTATATTGTTTCCATCTGATTTATTAGTCTAACTATAGTACCATGCCTTTAATTTTTTTTTTTTTTTCTCTTATTATAATTCTACTTCTAATGTATTTTTAGATTCTTTTGGTAATTTTCTCCTTTTTTCAACTTGTATATTGTTGTGCATATTAATTTTTTTCTTGTCATTTAAAATTGTTGCTTACCTGTTCTGGAGCTTTTCTCCCCGGGCCTCAACTGTAAACGGATGTATGTCCAGCTTGACTAGCCCGGTCAACAAATGTAAAATAAAATAAAAAAATAAAATAAAAAAAATAAATTACCCCCTATGCAGACTGGCCATGTCACTTTGGAACATGGCCATGGACTTACAAATGGAACTACAAGCACAGTACTTGCCAGGCAAGGAAAACATGCTGGCAGCCAACCTAAGCAGGAATATGACAGAGCCACACGAATGGAAATTGCATCCAAACGTTTTTACAGAAATAATCCAAGAATGGGGAAGGCCAGACATAGATCTCTTTGCCTCCCACAAAAATCACCAATTGACAAAATTCTGCTCAAGGATTTTCCATCCAAAGGCCTGGAGAGTGGACGCTTTCTCAGTTGGACAGCAATGACAGTTTATGCCTTCCCACCTCTTCCTCTGCTGCCCAAAGTTCTATTGAAAACCAGAGCAGACAGACCAAAGATGATTCTCATTGCTCCGGACTGGTCAAGGCAACACTGGTACCCACTCCTGAGGAGCCTGACGCATTCCCCACCATGGACCCTGCCTCTAATGCCTCTTCTTCTGACTCAGCACAGCTTCAAAACTCTTCACAGCCAGCTAAAAACACTCAATCTAGCTGCATGGAAGATTCCTTAGCATCACAACAGGCCCTACTCTCCAAGGAGGTGCAGGATGTCATTTTGAAGGCCAGAAGGCCATCAACTAGAAAAGCTTACTCCGCAAAATGGAAACGGTTTTGTGTCTGGAATGAGAAAAAGGGCCAGGATCCTGGAAAACTGAATTTACCTCAAATACTACAATATTTGGCTGAGCTGCTAAGCAGTGGACTTTCATTCTCCTCCATCAAAATCCATGCCTCAGCCATTTCTGCAGAATACAACACTGATCCTCCTTTATTCTCTCACCCTCTCTTAAGACGGTTCCTCAGAGGGGCTAAGAATCTAAGACCTCCAAGGAAACAACCAATACCTGCTTGGGATCTTAATTTCATTCTGGAAAAACTGACCTTGCCTCCCTTTGAGCCAGCTGCCTCATCAGATTTGCAATATTTGTCCTGGAAAACAGCTTTCCTTCTGGCTATCACCTCAGCTCGTAGAGTTTCAGAACTACAGGCTCTCATGGCTGTCCAGCCTTTTATCATCTTCCATCAGGACAGAGTTTCCTTATGAACCAACCCGTCCTTTATGCCTAAAGTGGTATCCAGGGTAGCTTTAAATCAGGCCATACATTTACCTACTTTTTATCCTAATCCTCAAAACAAAGGGGAGAGATTACTACATTCCTTGGACATCCACAGACAACTGCGTTATTATTTGGACAGAACAAAGCCTTTCAGAAAATCAGAACAGCTCTTTGTGTCCTATGCTGTAGGAGCTCAAGGAAAGCCAATTTCCAAACAGACAATCTCAAAATGGATAGCCCACTGCATACGCTTTTGCTATTCCTTTCATGGCAAAACTGTACCTACAGGCATTAGAACTCATTCCACCAGGGCCACAGCCACCTCTGCAGCTTTCCTCAGAGGAGTTCCTACCAAGGATATTTTGGAAGCAGCCACTTGGAGTTCTATGCATACCTTCTCCAAGCACTACAACCTACCATTATACTCCAAATCTAGAGCAGGCTTTGCCACTGCAGTCTTGCAGGGCATTTTGGTTCCTCCTAGTTCCACCTAGTGCCTACCACCCCTTTCTTAGCTTTGGGATTCTACCCATCTGTTATGACTGCAGCTGTATGCACGATGAACATAGTACAGTTTTGTACCTACCATAAATGTAGATGTTCCCCTCCCTCCTTCCCCTCTTGGGACAGGCCTATAGGCTAACCCATCCTCATACAACCTGACTGGGGTATTCATTTATGATGTATTTGCTTGCAACTACTGTATTTTGATTATATTGCACTGCATTATTACACAAATTTATGTATTGCCTTCCTTCTGGGGGCACCTGACATCTGGGGCAAGAAAAACTGAAGAAAATGGCGTTGGCTGGTTCCTTTATACCCCTGTCGCACTGACGTCAGGGAAGAAGCGACGACAACCGACGCCAGACCTAGACTTTGGAATTCGGCCGACTGAGGACCCGCCTGACGGCAGGAGAACCCATCTGTTATGACTGCAGCTGTATTAGCACTCGAACATCTACATTTATGGTAGGTACAAAACTGTACTTTAGTAATGCCCTGAAAGTAGTTTTCAAGTCAATCACTATGGTCATACCTACAAGGCAGAGGTTTGAGTCTAAACTGTGGACATTCAGAAATGATCTGTATAGTTAACAATGATGCAGACAGTACATCAATCCAACCAGCAGGCCTGGGATGACATTTTAGCTAATAACTTGAAATATATTTACATGTCTGACATAACAGTATTCTGTTTATCAGCAGCAGGAGCAATGCCTCTTCCAGTTCCTGATGTTCCTGGAAAAAGTTCAGGGAGAGGTTATAGCAACAGCACCACATGTTAGTGTAACAGGGGGTAATAAGTCCAGTAATCTCATATTTACAGTAACTGCAATGTTAAAAGGTGACAATCTGTACATGAGCTTAAAACTGCAGCCAATTTACCCCCCCAGAAAAAAAACACCTGACACCCATGTAAAACTATATACACCATGACAGGATGAATGCAACGGTATTCTACTCCTGATCTAACTAAGCATACCTGGAAGCTCCTCTTGAGAGGAACATTTGGCACCCACATCCACAACATATTGGTTGATGGATGCCTGGGAGCTGTTCTATGTAGCAAGATTTGCCAGGAATTCCTTTATGGCTGTGAAAGGAGATTCTGCTGCAGGCCCACCACAGTGCCCTGATGATCCCTGACCATGTCATCTGACCTCCTCCTTGCTACATGGATCATGTCTGTAGCACAATGTCACACCTGCTCTTAGCAATGATTTTGATGACCCAGGGTATTAATGTTGTGCACCACTTCATCCCACAGGGCTGCATGTTCTGACCTATTTGCCCTCCCTCGGGACAGCATGACTTGAAAATGTTGTTGCAACGCCTCAATGATGAGGTTGTTTTCCGCCTCAGAAAATGTTTACTGAAATGCACAGAAATGAGAGCACATATAATGATCACATACATACAAGTAAACTATGTAGAGGTATAGCATAAAGGACGGCTCTCACTGTTCTCCATTTGATTACATATCTTACATTCAACAGTGGTCCAAAAATAAAAAGGGTGCGGATGCAACTAGGATAGTAGCAATAGAGATGTATTCCTGTTTGTGCCATGACAGATTCTCATGTATGTTCATACACCCAACACAGCAATCCATTGTAGTATGCCCCGTACCAGGAAATATACCCCCCAAAAAAATAAACAATAGTGCCAACAAAACACCAGTGTACTATTACAACTGCAAAAAGAAAAATCTGTGGTGTCCCTCAAAGTCTCAGAAAACCCATTATACAACCTATACTGGGTCAAAAACAAACCAAGCAGAAACTTTGCAGTGTGGAGAGTGTTCATAGGTTCATAGATTAGTACTAGGCTAACTGCCCTTTTGGGCCATTTGAAGCCTATCCAGTTACCACATGTGAGAATCAAACCCTGCACCTTGTGTCTTTAAGGTAAGCACATTAACCATTATGTCATCCTCCCACCCAGTGGGAACAGTGTGAAGTTCACTCATTGAAATATGTTATCCACCTAGTTCACTAGTAAAATTCAAACTTTAAAATATGTACTACAAAATAATAAAATAGTAGGTATGCCACAGTTGAGTTAAAAACTGGACTAGCCTTTATTGAAACACACTGCTTCTTTGTGTGTTTCAATAAAGGATAGACCATATTTTTTTAACTGAGGCAGAAACACCAAAAGGAGCAGGTAGTGCAGGAGCAGCAGGGAGGGTGCCACCAGGATGTGGCCCAGATATGGTGGGCCCAGGTGCCAGGGGAGCCAATGCAGGTGGATTGCCAGGAACTGGCTTACCTTGTTGTGATATGGTAAATAAAATAGAAACATAAAGGAAATAAAGCCATAACCCAAACAAATGTAATGAATAAGAGTAATGAATAATGGAAAAAATTGAAAAATAATATAATGAGGAACACAACAACAAATAATGTAAATGAAAATGTATTTAACAACAAAGCAATATTACATTATACATAAAGACAACATTAAGAGGTAATATCAAATAATATGATAATAGCAAATGATAATAGTGAATATACTGATTAAATAAGAGAAGAGGTGGCATGAGAGAAGAAAGGAGAACATTAGTAACTTCACAGATACTATAACAAAACATACTACAAATAAGTACTTTTATATATGCTAGATTTTACTTGTAACACTACTGATTGCTATGATGCTTATTACTTGAAATAGTAACCTGTTTCCTTGCACACAAACTGAAGTTCAGATCATGTTGCATCCAGCAGTCATTCAATGCTGCTTATATTGGATATTATTTATTTATTTGCATTTGTTAACCGGGAAAGTCCACTGGGCCTGGAATGAGCCCATTTTCAGTGGAGGCCCTGGGAGAAAAGCTCCACAAAATTACACACAAAGAAAAATAATAATACATATAACAAAGAAATAATGAGCAGGACTATTACACTGAATGAAACTGATAAGGAAAAAAGCAAAAAAAAAACCAGCAAAGACAGCTTATAATCATGAAGTAAAAAGGCAGGTATTATAACACATAAATGAAATATAACTGCAGATACAAAAGCATGTATTCAAATAATGCATGAGTGTAATATCTGTAAGGGTGAAGGCTGGGGGAAGTTAAGTATAGTGCAAGAATAGGAAGAGATAGAAGGACTAAGGGGGTAGGATAAGGGAGGCAGTAGTTGGGGAGTGAGATGGCAAGGAAGTGATGGTAATGGAATAGTTAGAGGTGAAATACTGGGGATATATTATGCTCCACGTATATACCTCTCAACCTCTTAGCATGAGACATTATGGCCCAAGCCATACATAATGGTGGGACAATGCACAACAATAGGAAATATTCTTACATAGTGTGCTGTTACAATAATAGCAAGGTGTTCAGGTAACAGATTTGCCATTAAAATACATTTTCAGAGATGTATAATATCTGCATTTCAGAGGACTAACATTTTTTTCTGACATTGATCCTCACCAATTTGCCAGAGATTGGCTGGTAAAACAAGATAATGTACCAAACAGACCACACATATGGGGCAATATTCAGTACATTCTGCAAAAAATTGTGACAGCTGAGAGGTATGTCCATGTATATTGACAGCTGGACATTCAAGGCACAGGTCTGTGGATGTGCACTTCACATGCAAGCATGGTTATGTTTTATTGACGAAATGCTAAAACAGTATTGAAAACAGCACAATTTTTCAGTTGGTCGATGTAGGATTAGAACCCACAAGTAGTGACTACAGTAATACTAAACATTTTATTTGAAATACATTATCACAACACTGTCTCCTTTTACACTTTATTGATTCATGTTGTTTCAGATCTTGCATTTACTCATATGGCTAGCTGCCTAGGACTTCTGTTAACATACATACTTACCCTAATCAGTAATTGACTGCAGTCTGCAGCATATTTCTGACAATGAGTGGACTGCAACACTGACTCTTAATCTGGGTATTCAGCAACATTAAGTAATGGTTGAAGGCTATGCTACATAGTACTGCATGCTTACTTGCTTTTACAGTTCAGATATGCACTGCCACCTTAATGAAAGTCTGTGATGTCCCAGGTATTTCATACATGATTGTTAAGACTGCAATATCTGTATTTTTTATTTTCTTATTAATTCATTCATTTATTACTTTATTGATTTTCTTACTTACCATGTGATTGCCTCATTCTGGCCAAGTGCCTTGCATGGGACCGCAAGTTGCAAGCCCTCTCTTCTGCAGCTGTGGTAAGAAAGGGAAACCATTATGGATTCCAGTTTTGCACAGATTCAGCTTGTATATTTATAATTTACTGGAAAACATTCTTACGTATCTCTGGGGTGTTCCCTGCCTGTGCCTCTTCGATACACTGATCCAAAGTACCCCTTTTCCTTTGTGAGAGGTCATCAGAATGGTGACAACACTGCCCCCAGTGTGGAGAGATACCAGTAGCACTGGTCAGGTTCCTGGCCAAACTATCCCAGGCATCAGACTTGCATTCTGAGTGAACATAGTTATCCTGCAGCAGCCGGAATCCATTGTGCTGTACCAGGAGTCCAGTAAAAATCCTGGACTCCTGAACACCCAACGCTATGCCTGAAAGTGCACTCCTTCCCCCATGACAGCCATACCTGCACACAAAATTAGGATTCAAGAAATACTGAGCGTTTCCACCAATTGCCCTTTAAACAGGATGCATTCCTGCCATTGCACGTCAAAATGAAGCTTTCAAAAAATGCGCCACTTCGCTTAGCATCACGCTGACATGGAAAACCAATGTTTAAGTGATGCTTAGCAATGAGCAAACATGGAAAGAATGTTAGCCAGGTTTAAGCGATGCTTAGCATCATGCACCTTTTCTAAACAAAGCAATAATTGAATTTAAAGTGAATGGATGTTTTAGTGACCTAACACTGTTTCACGGAAGTGTATATAAAAGGTATAACTGCTCAGTAATTGAACCTCGGGGCTATAGATCATCACTCAACCTATCTCACCACAAGAGGAAAGAAGGGAACTCATGTATTTTCACATATACTGCAAAGGTGCTACTGTAAGCATAGTGCACTGCTTGGGTATGCTCGATGTCCAGCACTGCTCAGCTACAATTGAAAGCATCTGGTTTCTATTTTTAGATGTCTGGCACATGTCTGCTGTCTGGATGCACTGAACTAAGTATAGCTAAATAACACGGCACATTGCTCAAACATGCACATAGAAGTAAAAAAAAAAAATCAAAACTAGTGAAATAATTGCTTACACAGCTCTGTCAATATTTCTTATACTCCTTTCGGTCAGGTTAATGGGTATAGGTATGTGGGTGTTCATAGGTTCATAGGTTTGTACTAAGCTAACTGCCCTTGTGAGCCATTTTAAGCTTAGCCAATTATCCCTTGTGAGACTCAAACCCTGCACCTTGTGTTTGTAAGGCAAACACCTTAACCATTAGGCCACCCTCCTTTCCAGTGCCGTCGGTGTTATGCGGATGCATTGTTTGTGTTGTTCTGTGAGGTTTTGCACTGCAAAACCTCCCTTAGGGGTGCTGCACCATTAATATGCATGGTGCAGTGCCGAGGGAAGATCGTGACTGTGTACACAGATACATTCCATGTAGGTTCTACATGTAGCCTACATGGACTTTATTGAATCGTGATGGCTGTTTAAACCTGTCAGTGTGCGTACTATTTTCTTCATACCTTTTACAGTTGTCACAGTGATTTGGATTTCATTTAAAACTTTTATTTATATTTTTACAAAAATACTAACAGTCGTTGTCTTAAGCAAAACAAAAGATTCTTACAATAAAAACATACCTTGCATGAAAAACAGTAAACTTCTATTCCAGTTAAATTCACATTTAGTGAAAATGCATCTGACAACCCTTTAAACTACAAGAGAGGTAATGGTATTCATAATCAAGTAGCATACAGTGAAGCAGTAATTAACGACTATGTGAAGGGTGGAGGAATTGAAAAGATAATTGTGTAATGCATTTGTAACAGTTTGTGACAGCCCACTTTTCAGGAGCAGCTCAGGAGTACTGTCTGGTGAAATGACCTTGACAGAGTCACGACAAATGAAGAATGAGAGAATCAAACCCTGTATTACAAGATGCAGCAGTTTAAAAGCCCATAGCCTTACTCACCTGTACTAAATGCTAGACAGACTGTTGAAGTTTGAACACAGAGCATTTTACATCTGTTTGTTTGCCTGCAAAATGTATTAAAAGATAATATTTTGACTTTAAACTCATAGACTTCATGCTGTCCAGTTTGCTCACAGCTAAATAAACACATTGTCAACATCCAAAATCTTACCCAAAAACATGGTTTATATGATGGTGATGCTAATGTTTACTGCTATAATTTTCTTTCCTTTACACCATGACAACTCTGGTTCACAGGTAGTTACTAGGCTTCAGTCAAGCGGCCCATTGAAGAGCGGAAGCCAAATTTCCAGTTGCCCCAAAGCAGTGCCTGTTTAAGTGATTTGCTTAAGGTCACTCCATAGGCAGATGCGGGCTGAGGGGATAAAACCCTATAATGCAGGAACTATAGCTCACAGCCTGAACGTTCTGTGCCAGCTGCAAAACTAAAGTTGAAATGCAGGAGAAGGATTTTAAACTCCACACCTGTGACACAGGAAACAGCAGCATTAATGCACTATACAAGTGGAGTAGTGGAGTGTATGAACCAAGCATCTATACAGACACACACAGACATGACCATTAATTACAGCTTTTTCAGCAGGTTTCAAACCCTGTAATATTGACTTTCAAAAGCAGCCCACCAGAGCTTGCTGTACTATTAGCTCTACTGTGTTGTGCTGTGATTCAAACTGGTTATGTTTCTTGTACTGCATTTCCTGTACATTGGTCCCGGTGGAGTGAAACTTTGTTCTGCAGGTCACATGAATGGAATAAGTTAATTTTAAACTGATTTGTTGGCTGGCCATGTTCCCCCTGAAACTTTCTGCCCCAGGCAGCCACTCGTTTTGCCCCAGTTATAATCTGCCCCTGTTATGTGGCACACATTTCTGGTGTGACTAAATTGGTCCAGAATGTTTTCTCTCACTCTCTGTTTTGTTTTTTACAACTCTTCTCAGTTAGGGCCATACATGGTGATGAGTTGTAGCTGTCTTACATATAGCCCACTTGCATTACTGTACAATTTAATATGCAAAGTAATAATGCTGCCAGGGACATTATGGGATATGTTTGGGAAGTGGCCTTTCTTAATTAAGGTTCACAGTTTTAAAAGTACTATTGGCTAAAGTTTAATAATTTCTTTGGCAAATGTTGCATGTATGTTCAATTTCCTGTCTAAGACTCAGAAGAATTGGATGAAGATCTTGCGTACATTAGTTTTGTTTGCTTTCTTTTTTTCTGCTAACCTTCATGTTAACTGCTTGATAAAACTAAGACTGTCTGTCTTGAGTGTGTACCTTTCTTTTTACTAATAACTGGTTTGCTAAAACAAATAGGGATTGAAGTATGACTGAAGGTTTGAGCACTTCTGGGAGCCTTGTCAGGGATAAAATTCAGTGACATTTATCTGGTCTGCTTTTATTTATTCATTTCTGTTTTATTGTTATTATGTTTAGTGTGTCTGCTTTGAACACTAACTCCTTTTAGTGTATTTATTTATATTTTTCTGGTTCTGCACCATGCTGACTGCTAGCAGTAGGTGTGGTCCATACTCTGGTTCATAGGTTCATAGATTAATAGGTGTGTTCAGTGTACATTTTAGGCATGTGTAGTTTCTAAGGCATTTTTGCGAACTAGGTATTTATGTTTGTATGCTGCTGCTGTGCAGCTACTACCTTTGGAAACATAATGAAGTGATGTATTACTTGCATTTGTTTATCTTTCTGTTTTACACAATTAAAACAGAATCATTAATTTATTTATTAACAGAATTACTTCCTGCACTTTGCTCATTTTGACTAAATTTTCATTATCACTATAGAAACAGAAGATAGTAACAAGCTTATTTAATTAGTTAGTTTGCTGGGGTAGTACACAGATCACAACAGACCATTTGCAGGCACAAGTTTTCATGTTTTTACTGCAGCGTTGGTCACTGCTGTTTTTTTATCTTCTGTGATTTAGATAAACAGTTCTTGTGTTTAAATATATAACAAAAACAAAGACCACACCGGTACTACGGAAACTAGACCCAGCTATCGCAATGGATAAAAGATAAATGCAAAAAACAAACACCACCATGCGCTGGGTCTGACGGCTGATAGAATATAGACTCCTCAAGCACTAAAATGCAGGAAATCAGTTCAAAACACGATCACCAACTGTAGTATAAAATCCAAACAGTTTATTGGTATAAAACTGTTAGCGCTTTCACCCTTAGGCTTCTTCAGACAGTTACAAAAGAAAAGCATGCCTATTCCAATTTAAATACTGGAGCATTGTTGTTGATAGGTTAAACCCAAACACATGTCAAACACTAATTACTATACATCTAAATGACTGCTCAATGTATATTAAAGATACAGTACTTCAAATTCAACAAGGCTAGCAAGCGCTGAATGTTAAAAGCAAAAATAAAAATGATAAAAACATTATACAACATATAAGAACTGTCACATGGACAGCATTTACATATATCATCATCAAAAACATCAAATACATCATCAAAAACATTATGGTCTAAAACATCTCCTTTTCCTTAACACAGGGGTTATATTGACCTTATCATTAAGTCCTGGGAACTTATCTGCCCTACATCTGATGATCCATTGCATCTCTCTCTCTAAGGTATAATTAATAATGTCCCCCCCTCTCTTACTAGGACATACTACCTCTATAACACAAAATGAGAAAGTATGCTGTGGGCCAGTAACTATAACATGTCTGGCTAAGGCATTCGTGGTGTTGGCTATCTTGTGTTTACTACACTAGTTGAATCCACATATGATCGGCACTGACTACATAGGTAGTCATCAGGTGTGCAATGTTGCACAATTCTCAGAGGTGGGAAAAATGCACAGTCTCTGACACTGCCCAGTCTCCGAGCTAGTATGTACAATTAACAGGGGGTTGGGGGTGCCCTCTTCAAAACACAGTGTTTTTTTACATTTTGTTTTGCATGTATTAAGGTCATTGATCAGTTTGTGCATGGTAGCATGTCAACATTCACATCTTGTGGTTGACATTGTGGATGACATTTGGGTCCATCAACAAAATTCAGTAGACCCATACATATATATATATATATATATATATATACATATATATGTATGTATATTTATTCGTATGTTCGTATATCTGTATGTGTGTAGACGGGTCCTAGACAGATTACTGAAAGTATGGTCTTTCGCAGACCCACTTTAGTGAAATTGCATTTTATTGAAAATGCACTTTCGCAAAAGAAAAACAAAAAAAAATAAAAACATGCTGTTTGCATGTAACGTTAGTTGTACATCAACGTGTAGTGTTGATGTATAACTAAGCCAACTATTGCTGAGATCATGCTACAGTGGGAATGAGGGAATATTCCCTTTTCCCCACTGTAGTGCAATCTCGGTGTGAGAATATTAAAGTAGGGTGGTGCAGGGAGGCTTGCCCCCCTTTTATAATAGTGTTTAGTGTGTTTTTTTTTTTATTTACTTTTTATTTTTATTTTTCTGCGTGTATTTTTGATAACTAGTTATCGGAAATATGGTTTGATGAACCGTATTTTCGATAAAACAACGTAGACCCATATGGGTTCCGGCGCATAGATCGCAAGACAAATGCCCTTGAGCTACAACGACAAAAGCAGAAGGCTGCAGCACTGCAAGATCGTAGAGTGGTGCTGCCGAAAGATAGATATGCTGTGGGAATCCACCCAGTAGAAAAACTTGAAAAATGGAGATGTCCCCTAACGTAAATAAGCGGGCTGTTTCCTGACAGTGGAAACAGTCACGCTAGACAAACAATCGGCAAGACAAGTGGTGGAGAGGGACCAAACACTCACAGAAAGACAAAACACCTTACCTGTAGCCCATGCACAAGCATTCCAAACCCGCAAACACAACCTGTACAGTACATCTCACTGTGGGAAGCTGACAGACAGAAAATGCCAAAGAAGCTGCAGCCGAATGATAACCCCCATACATGCGCACCTTACACAAGACACAACAGCACAACAATCCCTTCCCATACACCCCAACCATACAGTTTTCGCAGACTACCCAGACTACTGCAGATTATGTGTGGCCCATAGTGAGAACTATTGTGGCTGTCTGGCAGAGTAGTGGCAAAGCAATGTGTGCAGGAATTAGAAAGTAATTGCAGAAATTTAGAGCTTCAGACTTCACACTACACAATATGCATGCTGTTATCCTATCCACTGTACAAGTTTGCAAAAGGCAGAATGTGACCCTATGTGTACCACTAGTGCTATGGCTTAGTCCAGACTACCTACTCTAAGGGGCTGAGAGGTATGCCTGCAACAGTAGGGCACTGTCCTTTCAGAGCCACCCTA
>NC_056731.1:1749443626-1749581126 GCF_019279795.1 Protopterus annectens
GAAACACTTAACACCCTGGCTCCTAGTAGAAAAATTAGGCTAAAATGTAATTATGCACCATGGCTAAACCAGGTAACTCGATTTCTTATGAACAACAGAGACAGTGCTTGAAGAGCAAGAAAAAAATAACAACTCACCTTTCCACCTGAACTTATATAATCAGCTTTGCAACCGAACAAAAAAGCAGGTCCTACTGGACAAAAACAAATTTCTATCAAAAATCTCTGAGCAATCCACATTCCAACCTGAAGAAATTCTGGCGCTCAGTAAACAAATTACTATCTCCTGGGAACTCCTCTTCACCAAACCCCTTCCCTAGCAAACCTTCTAGCAAAACTGCAACTCTACTTAACCACTTATTCATCAAAACAACAGAAAAACTTACTAAACCAGACACTCTCGATATTAAGACTTCACCTCCCACCTCATCTCTTTCCTCATTTTCCCTAGCACCCTTAGCAACTTCTTCATCAGATCACTACTTAACAAACTCAAATCCTGTTCCCCACCAGCCGACAAACTCCCTCCATTATTTCTCAGACATGTAGCCAGATCCATAGCATACTTATCAGTAAATCCATCCAAGAAAATACAGTACCAGATGTCTGGAAAATATCATTCATAATACTCCTCCACAAGGGCGGACATTCTGTAGAACCCTCAAATTACAGGCCTATTGCCATATTACCCCTCTTATCCAAGATACTGGAAAAATGTATACATAGACAAATACCAAACCACCTCTTACAGACAAACCTAATTACACCCACACAGCACAGGTTCTGACTCTTGCACAGTACTGCCACCGCCCTTCTTTCTTTTACACACAACATTGCCCATTCCAGAGATAATAAACTCATATCAACTGTGTTCCTTGACCTATCCAGAGCATTTGGTACTCTTTCCCATCCCATCTTCCTAAATAAACTTTCCAACCTACAACTCTCTATCTCCACTACCTGCTGGTTTAACAGCTACCTCTCAAACAGATATCAGTACGTCAGGTGGCAAACATCCTTCTCCCCTTTCCATCTTGTTAAGACCAGTTTTCCCCAGGGCTCTATCCTGGGCCCCTTATTTTTTAATATATTTGCAAATAACCTCCATGCTTCCTGCCCCCACTCTTCCATAGTAGAGTACGCAGATGATTCTACAATTATTAACACCTCCGACAATATACAAAATCTCCACACTGTCACTCAACAATCGGTGCACCTAGTAGAACAATGGCTTACTGAAAACAACTTCTCAGCTCCAGAAAGACCAAGCTTCTCCTTTACCTTCCAGAAAACCTCACTCTAGATAAAGAAAACTTCACCATATCATCCTTAGATAATACAATTATCATGGCCGACTCAAATACCAAATTGCTAGGTGTTACTGTAGATGACCAATTAAAATTCTGTCTACATTATCTTAAACTGCATCAGAAATTCCAGGCAAAAACTAGGTTTTCTGTACCGCAGCAACAAATATATACCTAACAAATCTAGACCTATACTAGCTCAAACATTTATTCTACCATCCCTGCTATATGCTTCTCCCATACATACTAACCTCCTAAATAATCTGTTAAACAAACAAGAAATCACCTACAAAAGATAACCAGATTAGCAGCCAATAATATTTATTTTTATTTATTTATTTTATTTTACATTTGTTAAACGGGATAGTCCGACTGGATATATGCCCATTTTCAGGGAAGGCCCAGGGAGAAAAGCTCCAAACAGTAACAAAAATATAATTACATATCACATGTCACAGATAACATAATAGAATATTTACAGAGAACATAGAGACAAACCGTACAGAAATTACATATAGAATTTTACATTAAATCGATGGAACGACCATTTTTAATAGTTTCTTAGGAACAGTTGTTCAGAGTAGATAAATCTGAAAGTTGCAGTACAAGATAGGTTACATAGCAGCTGTACATAGCCAGGCTTGATACAATAGCATGTCCGTTTTGATCCCAGGTATTGTTTGAGCTTAGTTTTGGACTGACCTAGAGAAGAGAGTGAGGTCATCTCAGGAGGGAGAAAGTTCCATGATCTGCCTACAGAGTTTGTAAAGAGAGAGTCACCGGCTAAGTTATTGGTTTTACATGTCTGGATAAGGAGTCTGTTGGAAGAACGCAATGGTCTAGGGTTGTTAATATAGGTGAACATTTGAGGTACTAATTTTAGTTTGCAAGATTTATTATGTAGGCAAGGTGTTTAAACTTTATTAGAGCCATTAATGGTCTCACGTTGTTTTGCTAATATCAGTGACATTTAATGGAGAATGCAATTATTTCAGTGTATTGCTTTCTGAAAATGTTGCATAGAATGTGCATAAGCATTTTTCTCTTACCGCACTCACCCATACTTCTTTTTGTGTGTCCACCTTTTTGTTAGTATATTCCATTTTAACATGGGTTGTGATTTTTCATTTTAGGTGCCAAATGGAAGTAAAGTTAGGTTTTCTTAACATTAGGATAAGGAAATGTTTAGAATATAAGTACATTTATTTTAGACAAGTTAAGCAAAGATTTCAAATTGTGATGCCACTTAGAAAATTGGGCAACACTATGTTGCCACTCACAAGTAATAATTATTTTCTTTTATGATCAACAGCTTTTAAGTTATATGCATTGGTCATGTATTTTAAAATGTTTTTAAACACACGAATAACTGAATTTAGGGGATTGAGTATATGGTACTGATAAACGTCTGTAGTATACTTTAATATATGTTGTTATAAATATCTTAGAGAGTTATTGTTAAAATAAAAAGATGGCAAACTGTTGTGTTCTTTAAAATGGAAGAGAACCTTGTCATGTAAAAGGATGGAATAAGAAGGAAATGGGGATGATAATATGGGGTAAAATATGGGATAAAATGGGGTTTGATAATAGCGATAAAGAGCAAAAGTAAGGGGGAAGTTTTTATTATACACATATAGAAGTACACTGAAATTGATATGAAAGTTATTTTATCAACAAGTGAAATATGGATCACTGAGGGTAATGCTACTCAGTGCTAGAAGTCTAAACCTCAAAATGCACTCACTCAAGGCACTCCTTAAAATGGAGAACATCGACATCTGTGCAGTGACGGAGACCTAGTTCATGGCTCCAGAGAGCACCTCTACATTACCAGGCTATAACTCATACCACACCTTTTGGCTAACTAACCTGGACTGAAACATTAAAGGAGGAGCTGTGTCCATATTCATTAAGGATATCCACATCTCCAGGCTAGTTGCTCAACATAATGCCTCCGAAATTATCTAAGTGCAACTAACACTGGGCAAGACTGCACTCCAGGTTATAGATTGTTACAGATCCCCCACCATGCCCCAGGATGCCCACTCCAAATTTCTTGATATACTGGGTGATATTAAGGTACAGCCCAATACCCCAATAATGGGCGATTTCAACTACCCCATCATCAACTGGGGAAACTACTCATGTACTAACTCATTTGCTCAACGCTTTCTGGAATTAATAAATTCCAATGCCCTGAATCAACTTGTCCATACCCCCACCAGGGGCAGCAATTTCCTGGACCTGGTCATTATCAATATGGGCAGCCAATGTTCCATGCCAGAGGTCAACTCCTTGCTGGTCAGATCCGACCACAAGCTAATCACCCTAGACGTCAATATCCCACCCCCACCCCCGTTAAGGAAACCACCATAAAAAAACTTCTCCAAAGCCAACTTCATGCTTCTTAAGACAGAAGTGGCAAGCTTCACGACACCCATACAGATGGAAAATAGAGTGATTCTGATTTGTTTTATGAGGTAATGCGAACAATAATTTAATATTTGCAGTTGATTTTAATTGTGTATTGAACAAAGAAGATACTAGTACAATCAGAACTCATAAAAAATACTCTTACTGACAGATGATTGAATGAAGGATATTCATAAATTTAAATATCACAGCTACTTACATTTTACACATTATTCATGTTTTGTCATACAGACTAAACTATAGAGTATTTTTATTTTAATATAATTTCTAAAACTGAATCTTACAAAGTCTTGACAGGTGCCCTTTCACATCTTAATACTATAGACTAAGAATTAAAATCTCTTCTGATAAATTGGCTATACCTTGGTGTATACGGTTATATTTGACTAAGCTTAATGATTTTAGTGTTTGATTTTTCAAAGTGTTTGATTTGTTTTTCTTTTATAATAAGATTAATTGTTGTCATTATACTAATATTTAGAATTCCCCGAAATGCTTTTTGTAAGGAAATATTTCTGCCTGATATAATAAAAAAAGCTAAAAAAAAAAAAACTAAAAAAAGTAAATAAAAAATTTGGAAATAGTATATTCAGAAAAAAATTACCTTGCTAATCATAATGCTTACAAGAGAAACTTTATTTACTGATTTGTTTAAGTTTTTACAAATCACATACTAAGGCCCAGAGCATAAGACAGCATTTGCATTAAAGAAAGTAAAACTTAAAAAGTTATTCAGTAATTCCTCAGGGTGTGCATATACTTGCTACATTGATAGAAGAAGTAAACACAGAGTAAAGAAGAATAACTTTAATGAAACTGGAATTGAGGAGATGCATTTTTTGAAAATCTGTTTAAGTAATTAATTGGAATGACGTAGTTTCACAAAATATTCTTAATTTGTTTAAAGGAAAGTACTCAGAATGGCATTGTGAAGGATAATGTTTAACAGTTAAGTAAAGCTGTAGCAGTGAATTCAGTGGTTTAATTAAAAAAACTAAAATATCACAAAGTTGGGAGTGTCAGTAACTGATACAAGAAAATATGAATTCTTGCTTGGGGGATGTGTTGAACTGTAATTGAAGATGCTTAATTGTATTTAAGAAACATAATATGTCTAATCTTGGAAGTTTTAAGGTACTGCTCTAATACCAAAACATGATTAAAATCCCTTAAATGGGACTTTTATAAACAAGTATCTCTTTTAAATGTGATCACAAGTCATTTTGTCAGTATGAACTAATGGGCTGAAATGAATGCTTCCTAATACAATTCATTATGATCAACATTTTCATTATCAACAGAAAAACTTCATCATCAGTCTTCTTTTTGCCACTTTTACAATGAGTTAAGGTACTGTCAGCTATCTCCACTTTGGTCTGTTCTTATCTTTTTTGACAGTCTTGTCTGCCTATCTCATTTCTTTTACCATGCACCCCATCCATTTTTTGCCTGAAAGCCCTAATTTCGTCTTGCCTTCTTCTTGTCCCTCATAAATTTGCTGTACTTAGTCTTTCTTCTATTTTATACCTTGTTTTATTTAGTTAGTTATGTTGACTAATAACATCTTTTCAGGGGAGACCTGAGGTACTATGTATATTACTAGTTGGAAATTTATCCAGGGCATAAGGGAGCTTCCCCTACTCTTCATTGTTATGAGTGGAACACATTTTACAGGACCACTTCCTGCTTCCATTCCAGCTGCAGAGGAGGCCCAGAGAAACATGAAGGCAGATGGAGAGAGAAGGAGGTAATGGAGAGGTGAGTGAAATGGAAGAGAAAGCAAATATCGAGACCGGACAATGTGTGCAGGCTTCTGTGGAAATGTTTAAAAGAAATCTGTTTGATGAAGATGAGTCAGCAAATGATGGATGTGTAATCATAACATTTCAGTCATGAGGGTTGCAGGATGATTTACTCAAAGAAATGGTAATGCAGAGTGAGCCAGAAAATGAGATCTTTCCTTGGGGGATGTTATGAAAAAAAATACAGATGTTTGATGCAGAGGCAATCCTGAAAAATAGTGGCGAGATGGAAAAGAAATCATATGCACAGAAGGTAAAAGAAGGTAGAAGAAAATTGAAAACACAAGCGCCATGGTAAGAATTCAAGAAAGACAAAGAAATGGACAGGTATGATGTATGGGACAATTTAATAGCTCCTTTGGGAGTAAAAGCACGAGGTACAAACATTTATTCTTGACAAAAAGACCTTTTCTGACATTATATTTGAGGCTTTTTTTTTCTTTTTCTATTGGAAAATTTTATTAGAGAATATGAAAAAAGAAAGACTGCAATCTGTGCAATCTTTGTGATGAAAGCATTTAACAGGGAAACAAAAAAGGAAATTCATGTACAGTTTCAAACAGAAGTGGAATGAGATACTTTGAAAGGACATTTGAAGACTTTATGTAAAGAAGTACAGGATATTGTAAGACTTTATGACAGAAGTGGTTTATGGACTGGAGACTGAGATTGTAATATAGTGTTATACATAGAAAGAGAAGAACTTTACATATACCATGCATGATAAATGTGGAGTGGGATAGGGATGTCATAAAATACGGGGGGCAACCTAAACATGCTTTTCTTGTGGAAAAGAAAGACATTTGATAAGTAACCATGATAAAAGAAAATGTCATATTTGTGATGAAATGAGATGATGCAAAAAAGTGAAATGGAAGAGAAGAAAATGAACAAAGAGAAGACACTTTCAAAGTAGTAGAAATAAAATAAAAAATAGATGAGAAAATTAATGAAGATGACATAGAAGAAGGTACTGAAATAAGTAATAAAGAAGACAAATTTTGAGGTAGTAAAAAAAAACAAAATAATTATATTTGTAAAATATAGAAGAAGAAAAATTAAGGAGATAAGTACAAAAGAAAAAGGAAAGGAAATTGATGAAAAAGAATATAAACAGCTACTGATTTGGGGCTGTTATAATTTTAAGGTGTTTGACTCATAGTCACAAGATGCAGTGTTACCACCTTTGAGAGGAAAATTGGCTAGGCTTAGAATGGTCTATTAAGAAAGCTAGCTATGAACTTATGAAACCATGAAGCTAAGGAAAAGGGAAATGAACATTTTAGAGTGTTTTCTGTAAAGGTGAATAGTATTTAGACTGTAGTAAGAAAATTAGAGATTTTGAAGTGGTATAATACATGTGATATAGATGTAATTATGTTAGAAGACACAAGATTTTTAAGGAGTGAGAAAAGACTGCAAACAGAGAAACTATGGGGAGGAAAGTTAATTTGGAATTTGGGAAATGAGAGATGTTCTGGGATAGCCATATTCTATAGAAATTCATTAAAGATATTAGATACAACTTTAGCAAAAATGGGATGATTTACCATAGTAGATTTAAAAATGGAAGGAACAAGGTTACATAATTATAACATTATATGCTTATACTAATTCTTATTCTACTAATTCTAAAGAAAAGGAAAGCTTATTTCATCACATTTAAACTGTGTAGTTTTAAATATGAACATTGTAATAACAGGAGACTTTAATTGTGATTTAAGAGGCAAGCATAAAAAGAAAGGAAATACAGGAAAATGTTAGAAATTGTAAGATGTGGTAAGTTAAAAGTTTAGGACAGAAAGTCACTGACTTGAAAAAGGGGTATATATGTATAGAACTGAAATAAATAATTGAAATGGGATTCTTTGATCATCTTGCAATATGACTAGAGGTAAGGGTAAACCTGAAATATGTAAAATAAATATGACTAGAGATAAGGGTAAACCTGGAATATGTAAAATAAGAAAAGTAATAAAAAGGATAAATAAGAAAACATGGAATAAAGAAGTAAAGAGATTAGCATTACAATTATTGGAAAGATCATATTACTCTGAGAAGTTTTGTAGAAATTGGTCTTAATGGTGGATGATATTTAAGGAAAAATTTAAAAAATGTTTTTTTTTTACAGAAAAGACAAAAATCTACATTTATACAAACATATAATGTGTGAATATAAAAAAACTATATATGTATGTGTATATATATACATATATATATATATATATATATATATATATATATATATATACACACACACACACACATATGTTTGTACAAAGTGTTAAAGTGGATACATGAAAAAGATGAGAAAGTAGTAGTAAAATTTATAAGTATGATACATTTGAGAATATGGTAAAAAAGAGTAAAGGAGAAAGAGTGTATAATTGAAGAAATAAAATTTACCAAGAAAAAATATTTTTTCTGGAAAATAAAAATTGAATGTTATAGAAAAAGATAGAAAAATATGGTATAAAAATGCAAAGATAAAACACTGTTATGTAAAACCATGTGAAAGTCTAACAGATGAAAAATTAAAGCTTTAGAAAATAAGAAGCAAATGGTGCAGTCATTAAGCAGAATGTCAAGATTTTTTGTGGAGATTGGTAGTAGATACATTGCCAGTAAAAGGAAAAGTGTTAGAATATGTTTACATTGTCCAGAAGAAGAAACTGCGGAATGTGCTTTTGAAATGTAAAAGACTAAAAAAAGTCATGGGGAAAATTATGTAAAGAAGACTTTTTCAAAGATTTAAAAGAAGTGAATAAAATAAACATGGATATAATTAAATATGAATATTATAAGAATGGAAGTAAAGAATATGTTAAAAGAATAGATAAACAGCCAGATTCAATAAAGCTTACATGGTAACACACTGTTTTAGATTCAGTAAGTGGTGTGTAGAGTCACGCACCGCTCACAAGCAAGGTAAACACCATGGAATTCAAGTTACACCATAAGCAGCTGAATTGTATGCTAATCAACCAATCCAAGATGGAGGAGCTATTCAACAAACTATAAAGCAACTGTGTAGACTCCGTGCTGGTTGTCCCTGCAAATTCCAAAACCTATTGGAATACAGACACTGAAAGGAGCCTACACAGAAGCAATGTTAGGTATTGCTGTTGCTTTGATTCAGGCTGAAGTGTATGTTGCTGCTGCTGCTAATAGATCAAGGCCAAGAAGGAGAACAATTTTCAGACCCCGGGTAACTTATCACAATGTACATGATGTGGAAATTGTACAGCACTGCAGGGTGAATAGAGACACACTACAGGAACTCTGGAACCTCTGTCATTCTCAACTCAGAGCCAGGGTAGACCAAGGGGAACCCGTCCCAGTGCAGACAAAAGTATGTGTAGCACTCTGAAAGGTACTTGTAGCTAAAACTCTGAGACCAATAGGGGACATGCTGGGGGTGTCATAGGTATCAGCATCCAGGATCCTCAATCAGTTCTTGAATGCTATGCTCCAACATGCTAGTGACCACATATATTTTCTCTGTACTCCTGAGGATAGTGCTAGAAATATTCAGGAGTTCTACCCTGTAGCACACTACCTTAAAGTACTGAGTGCCATAGATTGCACAGATGTAAAAGTTAAGGCACCACCTGGGGAACAGGGAAGGCTCTACATTAATAGAAAGGGCTTCCACACTATTAACTGCCAAGTCTTGTGTAATGCCAAGGGAATCATCTTGAATGTGTGTGCTGGCAACCCAGGCAGTTACAGTAACTCACATATCTGGCACACCTCCCAACTGTATCAGATGTTCACTAGGGGGGATATCCCTCAGGGTAATTTACTTGGGATGCAGGTTATGCGCTGGAACTATGGCTGATGACACCCATCAGAGCCGCACACAGATCTGCTGAAGAACAGCATAATGAGGCACACTCTCAAACCAGAAATATCATGCAGCATGTATTTTGGGCTGCTGAAGTCGTGGTTCCTCTGCCTAGATACATCTGAGAGAGTCTTGCAATACATCCATTGACATGTACTGAAATATTCACAGTATGTGCCATACTATACAACATTATTCTGAGAAAACAGCTTCAGTAAAATCAACAAGGGGAAGGAGCACACATCCCACCACCACCAATGGCAAGTTCACCACAGCCACACGTGGGTGAGGAGTCAGGTGGGAAGCGGCAGCTGCTGTGGGTGTAGGCAGATGTAGGCTTGCTCAATAGCACATGGCTAATTGCCAACACATAGCATACTCACTCACTACCTAAGGGCCTAAAACCTTCCTCCTATACATATACATATATTAACATTGATGCCAGCCACTTCTCACAAACTTCACCTCCCCATGTATTGGCTGTGTGTAATATATGTGGCTTGCATCAGACAGTGTCAGCCCTGATATATAACTGGATTTACAAGGCAAGTGTTGAACCTGAAGTGTATTGTGTAATAATATGAATGACTGACATATCCTTGCATGTTGTTACTTAGTAGTGTAAGCAAGTAAAAGGTGGGGGGTTTGTACAAAAATTACCTTAACATGTGACAGCAGAGACTTATTTGACTTATATGTGTCCATTATTAAGTAGTAGGCCTCAGGTGTCAAAGATTCACACAGTCATATCTCTCAAAAGTAGTGATGGTCACTGCACTGCCTCAGTTTAGCACCGTACGTTTGTACTGGAAAATCATTAAAGAGAGAAGTTAGAAAGTAATTATACATTTTGCAGTTTCAGACTTCATAACCCTCAGAAGAACATAAACAATTATGATGGAAACCTTTTCATGCTGTCAACTGTTCATAAGTTCACAGGTGTGTACTAGGCTAATGGCCCTGAAGCCTTTACAAGCCTAGCCCATATGACTACCCTGGCATCATGCCACCCGACCTTAGTTCCCAGTACCTCTGTCAAGTAGAGCCACTGGAGTGATCCCAGGGGTTAATTTTCTATTTTCCATCCAGTCATCAAGATTTCTCTTGAAGATGGCCAGTGAGGTACTCTGCTTGACATGTATTGGAAGTCTATTCCATAGTATGGGCAGTCTGTGGGTTATGAACCTGTCCCTCCAGCATGTTCTTTTGATTTTGATAATGAGGTAGAGGTCTCTGGAGCATGTGGTTTGGAGGGACTGGGATTTCTTTAGAAGTAGCATTTCTACCAGAGCTGGGTCAGACATGCCTTTCTAAGTCAAGCAGAGATCACCTCTAAGTAGGCGATATAAGACAGAGAATAGTTGGAGTTTTTGAGTCTGTCCGTATAGGACAAGTGTTTAAGTCCTAGGATCCTCTTTGTGAGGTACTTTTGCAACCTCTCCAGTTGTTGCATGTGTCTAGTGAGGTACATGCCAAATGGGGCATTGTACTCGATGTTTGGCCTAATGAGGGAAGAGTAGAGAGAGACAGTGACCTTCTTCTTCCTAGATGTAAAACCCTTAGTAATGACATGTGGCACGACTTTCTGACCGCAGTGGCAATGTGGTGTTCAAAAGACAGGTTGCTGTCAACCTGTGTTCCCAGATCTCTTATAACGCCTTTTGTGTTCAGTGGACTACCATCGATGTGGTAATTCATTGGAACCGGGATTTTCCCAAAGAGGATGATGACACGTTAACTCTGTAAGACTAATATAAGTCAAAGGTTTAATTGCCAATTAAACATCAGAAATGCAGATGTACTAAGCACTAAGCCAGCTGTGCACCCTGACCATCAGACATGTGTTATGTATTTGCGAATCCAGAAGATATAAAACAGGGATATGGCACAGTTATCATCACTTGCTCAGGGTGTTGTCTGGGGGGGGGGGGGGGGGCAGGAAGCCTAGGCTAACAAAAAAAGTTGGTGAGTGTGTGTGCGAGTAAGAAAGAGAAGCAGGCAGACATTTAAATAAAGCAGCAAATGGCCAGTGAGACAAAATGAGTTTTAAGTTTCACGGCTGAACCATGTATGTTTGTGTCTATAGGGGTCCTCCAGGTGAAATTGGTATATGAGTGTCTGCATGAACACAGCCAAGATGTGTGCTAGCTCTACATCTTGGTATGTCAGACAGATGTAAGCCATGTATAGTAGAGGTTTCAGTTCATCATTGGCATATATAACCATGAAAACTGACTCCGCCAGGAGTTGCACTGGCACATCCACATCCATGGTAAGATGTAGTGCTATCAGCTGAACAGGACTGATGTCTGCTGGATGAACTGCCCTCAGGAGGATGCCCAGGACCACAACCCCATGGCCTGACACATTTGGGTGTGGATAACTGAACCACTGATAGAGCAGTGGAAGTACTGCCACTATGAGAGCATGATTGGACATGGCCACATTGGCTAACAGTCTGTGATGTGGCTGACCTATGCCCACGAGGATGCTGTCCCTCTCCCAGCAGATATTCCATCAAAGACACTGCTCATTCCAACATGTCATTCATCTGATACATTGAATGGTCAACACGGTGGAGGCAGTCATGCATGTCAGTCTGTGCCGCATCCACAACCTTAAGTATTTCTCTGGAGGACATATGAGATCATGCCCGTGCCTCCATGATGGCCCTAAACATATTTTGAGTGTCACAGGAAGAGACAGATCAGGTGGAGGATGGACAGCAGGCCTCCTTGGAGCACCCCTCCCACACTTTAGCTGTGGCCAGAGTCAACAGGCACTGAAGCCATAGTAATCATACTCCCTGATCAATTGTCTCACCCTTCACCTGTCTGATATCCGAGGGCTCACTGGAATGAGTAAGTGTAGGCCTTCAGCTTTGTCCATTGGAATTTCAGGGGATGGCTGTATGTCAACATCATTGTCAGATTCAACCTTTGCACCCCCCGACTGTACCTCTGTTTGACCACCATCATCATCAGAGTCTGCTGATACCAAGACATCAGGTGATAGAAGTCCCACACTTCCACTGTCAGGAAAACCTGTGATAATAAGCAACAAACACAGTAGAAAATGAATACCTACACTACTATAGTCAATATATGCTAACAAAATAACAGAGGTGCCACTGTTTGATGGTTGAGCAATACACACAACATTCCTGACATCAGCATCACACACTAAAATATTTCTTTGAATTGCTCATCAGTATTGACATAAAAATGTGTGACTTAACATTTGCAGATGATGGTATGCTCTATATGCCAGATGGTCTTGGAAGAAGATAAGCAAAAGTTAAGGACAGTATCATCACAATTAACAGTAACACAGGGAGAAATGCTTTATCCCCTTTATATGTCCATTAACTATACTTTCAACAAGAACTTGGATGTCCAGTCCAAACTAAGCCCATGTGTAATCAGTCAGAATGTACTAAGCCCATGTGTAATCAGTCAGAATGTGTCATTAACTGTAGCAATCTTGAGTCCCCCCCCAAAAAAAAAAATTCTTGTAAATCAGAACTAATGTATTGAATTAAACTTGTTTTACTATACAGCAGTATTTAACAACTGAGATACAAAAATCTACCTGGAAGCCCCTCCTGGGACATGCTTGCTGTCCCTGAAACAGCATTACCAATGTCAAGGACATGCTGTTTTGCATTTTCCTGGGAGCTGTCTGGATCCCTGACAGCAGATAGGAACTTTTCATTTGCTGCTAGTGGTGGCTATCCGATCACAGGCCACTGCAGCTGCTGTCCTCTGTGGAGATGAGATCATGTCAGTGGCCCTATGGCACATGCGTATGTCCTGCTGTGGCTGCCCACTGCGTTAGCATCTGCAACTATCTGTTGCCAAATTTGCATTCTGCCTGACATATCTCCATGTCCCCTCTCAAACAGGAAGGCACTATGTTGCCTAAATGCTTGCACAATGACCTGATTCTCGAGGTCAGTGAAAGGTGGGTTTCAAGTATTGAGACGCCTGGGTGCCATAGTGCTAGGTTTCCTAAAAGACAACAGAAGCATAAGACACATAATTATCATATAACTACAAAATGAATCTTCCCATAAAACAGAAAAGGTAGCATTTCAGTATTACCCACTGGAGAAACATAAGCCAGTCCAGAAATTTGAAGTATGAACAACAAGCTGGATGCAAAGGAAGGAGACTAACAGTATCAACATATCGTTGTTTGTGCCATAACAAAAATGTAGCCTTGCTCCCCCACCCCCGGCCTAAGGTTATGCAGGTTGATGGGGAGAATGGGCATTTTTTTGCCTCCCTACCAGCACCTGTGAAGAAGAAAGGCGAATGGAGATGTCCACAATACGAGGGCAGGGAGACCAAAAAACGCAGGATTTCACAGTGACTGGTGAAAATATTGTGCTTTTATCTGAGCATACTTTATCTGATGATGAGATGTGTGTGTTAAATAAGAGACTAACATTTGTCCTGGGTCATGACAGTATTTTTAGTGAATTAATCTTAGATATCATGATGTTTGGCAGAAATGTGATGCTTAGAGAAATGTTTCGGAATGACAACCAAGCAAAACAGGGTTACCTGAGACACCCCTGTACTTCTCTTCCAGTATTCAGTTCCACTATGCACACATTTATTAGGGTTTGTGAGCAAGAAATTTTGACATACTTTACAGAATGGACACAACAAAATATTTCATAATTTAAATGCAACACAAAGACAGGCTTTGAAGGATTTGCAGCATAACACTCAATTAGTCATCAAGTCTGCAGGCAAGGGGGGCACAGTGGTGGTCACGAGTAAGAGGTTTTATCATGGCAGGTTAGCTGAGTTACTTTCAGATGCATCTACCTTTATTCAAATCTCCCCTATCAGCATTAATGGCCTCATTAAAGAGGTCAGGGATCAGTTAAAACACATGGAAGCTATAGGCTTGATGGATAAAGAGCTTGTTGACTTTTTATGGATAGCACACCCAATAACATCAGTATTTAAAGTCCTACCTAAGGTGCACAAAAACTTGCAACCCCCCTTGAGGCCTGTTGTCTCAGGGAGGGGATGGGCCACTGAAAACATTTTGATTTGGTTGGAGTGTACATTAAGACCATGTTTAACATCTTTGGAAGAGGTATTGAAGGACGTGGGACATTTCTTGACTTCATTGAGAGACTGTATAACAGCTGGAGGGGGCATACATCATGGTCAGACCTGATGTCCAGAGCCTCTTTACCGTGATAAGTAATGAGTATGGGATTAATGCCGTTTCACGGTTAACTGAACTGAATATGCTAGGGGGTGATAGGATAAAATTGCTTAAGAATCTTCTGATGTTAGTCCTAGAGTATAATGTCTTTACATGTGCAGGTGGTCTTTACCAACAGACACAGGGGGTAGCAATGGGCACCCCCTATGCCAGTACATATGCAAACCTGTCTTACTGGGAGAGACATCATGTAATGGGGACCCATAACAAATGGAGGAACAAATTACACCTATACAGGCGTTTTGTGGGTGACATCTTTTTGTTATGGGAGGGGGAAGAAAAAGAGTTAACTGATTTCATCCAATATTTAGAGTCAACCACCACATTCCTCAGGTTCTCTACGGTATTTTCCAAGACAAAGATAGATTTCCTGGATGTCAGGGCAATTCAAGAGGAAGAGGGGTTCAAGACGACCCTGTATAGAAAAAGAGTGTTGGAAGAACAGTTTGTTGTCACTGGATAGCATGCATCCATGGTTCATATTTTACAACATTGTTACTGGACAGTTAGGGAGAGTATCTAGATTATGTACAGAGGACAACAATTTTGAAGAAGAAGTAACACATTTGGAAGGTAACTTTATAGCAAGGGGTTATAACAAACGGTAAGTGCAACAGATTACACGTACAAAGGGAGATGGGGGGGGGTAAAATGTGTCCATGGTTAAAACAGGAGGTAGGGAGGACCGTGGCCAATAGCAATTCAAAGCAAAGTAGCAACGTGAGACTTATGTTTACATATAGCAACAACATTCATGGGGTATGCAACATAATTAGACGAAATTGGTAGATTTTGTTATCGGATGAGAAAATTAGGAAGGTGGTGGGAGAGGATCCAAGTTTCAGTTTCAGGAGGAATAATAATTTGAAAGATTTATTGAGTCGTGAGGGTAGGAAGGACAACAGACAGGTTGAAGTGAGTAAAGGAACCAAATTGTGTGGGTCCTGTAAGGCGTGTAGATATATAAATAAAGATACCAACTTTACACACCCTATCACTGGCAAGACATATTACTTCAATGCTAGAGCTAGTTGCAGGACCATGAATGTGGTTCATCTTGCTACGTGCCAACTATGCAGTTGCTACTATGTAGGCAAAATGAATTGCATGCTTAAAAACAGGATACTCATCCATTTATCAGCAATCAGGGTACAGAATGAACACAATGCCCTATATAGACACATATTAAATCATGAGGGACATTATTTTAAGTTTCAGGTGATCTGGAATGTAGTGCAAGTCATCAGAGATGGGGGGGTGGTGAATGACACTGAGTATAAAGTGGCTAAATGGATAGTGGAACTTACAGCACACGGATATCCAGGTCTCAATTATGTCATTCCATTGAAACCTGCTTTGAAAAAAAAAGGTGGGTTCAGTGTTGAGTCTTGATTGGTTATCACTCCCTTTAAAAGAATGTTTTAAATTTGAGCATTTTATCTGATGAAGGGCACTGCCCAAAAGCGCTCATCTCTGCAGTTTTACTTCATTTTATGTTTGTTATTATAGTGTTGAGTGATTAAACTGTCTTTACCTAAGTGGTGGTAGCTGCTATTTTTTCTTTGGACTGTTGATGTTGAGCAGCATTAACTTCAGTGAGGTACTCTTTGCTTATTTTTTGACCCCCGAAAAGAACAGGAAAATGACACATTTTGCTAACAGACCATCTTTGAAATGCTAAAAGTGCTATCAAATGAACTGTCCTTGAAACATGTCTACAGATTTAACATAGAACATTCCATGTTAAGGTATTGCCAGTCACGTATACCTGTGAAATGCTATGACAAACATGCCCATGCCATCTGTACACTTCTAAGTAATGCATTCAGATAAAATACTAATCAAAATATATATAAAAATAGTAAACTGATTTTTCTTAATTACATTTCAGCATGTGCAGTATATAGCTGACAAAATGCAAGCATATTTTCTCAAGTTCAGTAATCCTCTGTGCAGATATATCCTAAAGTAATAGACTCTTTTCTGTGTTTTCCACATAAACAAGTCTCCTCACCTTCAGTTTCCCTAGCTACACGGTTGGCTTTTTATGATGTAGATTCATGGATGTCAGCATGGTGAAGATGATAATGAAGTGTGCATTCATTAGAATTGCTGAATCCCAAATACTTTGCTCCATGTATCCAGATGTAAACATACTGCAGGCACACCCTTAGTGTTTTTAATGGATTGCAACTGTGAATTATTACTGCTAGGGAGAAGGAAAACATAGCAATGCAGACTGCCCTATATCCAGTGGGTGTGTTGGGTTAGACTTACAAAGTGTTAAATGTAATTTTGTCAAAGTTGGAAATGTAAGTAAGCAGTACACAGTTCACAGGTGCTGTTCATTAACATCCAACCACCCCTTCATTTGTTGGCAACTGCATATTATATTATTGCCATTTAATATCCTCACACATTTTAAAAACTGATATAGAAAAACTTACAGACTGCATGTCTCAGATTACTGGTCAGATAAGAGAAGCATGACAACAAACACAGAGAGGTAAGACAGAGCTGCATATTTGCAAGCAAAACTCATAACTGGTTGTGTGATCACCTGGTGCAATACATCCAAAAATAATAAATGTATAAATAATAGTTGTATGGTTTCATACAAAACATGCTGGAGGGATAGGTTCCTGAATCAGAGACTCCCCAGACTCTGGAATAGACTGCCCATACATGTCAAGCAGAGCGCCTCTTTGGCCCTCTTCAAAAGGAACCTTGATGATTGGATGGGAGAAAGGAAATTCACCCCAGCAATCACTTCAGTCGCCCCCCCCCCCCAGACAGGAGTCCAGGGAAGTAAATACTGTGAGAAGCAATAGCCAGGGAATTGTTATGGCTAGGCTTGTAGGCTAGGGCCGATAGCCTAGTACCAACCTATGAACCTATCATACTGTAGATGATGTTGCAGTTGGTTGTATGCAGAATGATTTCAGAATTAGAGTTCAAATAAAGACCTATGCAGAAATATTTCATTTTTACCAACAAACATTCTGTAGTGTTTATTTCATAGACTGCTTTGCTTCATTTGAACTACTTTTGTCTTTTATTTGTTTCAGTTCCTTGTTGCAAAGCTCTTTGTGTGGCAGAGAAGGATAAGGCACCCTTAATGTGTTCTGAAGGTTCATTGGAGTGAGAGTTCAAATCCAGATCTATGTAGAAATATCTCGTGTACTAACATGCAGAGCTATAACTATTGACCCATAAGCCTAAAAAGCCTTATCTGCAAGGCTATGGAAGTAATCAGTTTGGACCTAATCCGCAACACCCTTGACCTGACCCATTTTGGTTTTGTCAGGGGTAGATCTTACTTATTAAACCTAGTGGACTTCTTTGACAATGACCCAAAGACCTGGATGAGGGATAACAGGGCATACTGACTATGCTGATTTATCCAAGGGTGTTAACACCATCCCCTTTCAGGTGTCATGGAGAAATTCTCCCATCTGAGGATTAAACCCATACATTACTAGATGGATAACTAACTGTCTCTCCTACAGAACACACTCTGTCAAAGTTGGGGTCTGCACCTCCACCACTAGACCACTTACCAGTGGATTATCACATGGATTGGATCTATGCTGGGCCCTAAACTGTTTAGAAACTATTTCTCTGAAGTCCAGGAAAAGGTAGCTGGCCTGTGGCTTACCAAGTTTGCAGATGACTGTCAACTGGATATAGTCATATGGAGTCCCCCAATGATGTTAACATATTACAGAAAGGGCTGACACAGACAAATGATTGGTGCCAAACTCACATGCCTCACTGTCCCGTTTGGCAATGAAGTACCCTGCTAATTATGATGTATATAGCACCCCTCCAAGCTCGAAGACAGTATTGTGAGACTTGGGCACACATGTTGATAGCAATTTACACTTTAGTCACTATAATCCATAGTGGTAAGACACACATTCTGAATTGCACACTTCATAAATAAGGCCACCATATCCAAAACCAGGGAGGTCATAGCTCTGCTGTATGCTACCCTTAACAGACCACTAATTGAGTACAGTGCTCACTTCTGTCTGTATCTCACCAGGCACCTTTAGCAACTGGAGAAAACACAGAGCTTTGTGACCAGGAGAATTCAGGGCCTCCAAAACATGACATACATGGAAAGACTGAAAGACCTGTCATTGTACTCAGTATGCCTGGCCTTCAGAGCAGTCTCAGACCCTGCCCTGCTGGAAATGCTTGACATCTGCAAATCAAATGGGAGAAGTATAAATTGCTCCGGGGATCTCAAACTAGCTTGTGATATAAACAGAATATGCTGGGAAGACAGATGCATCTCCCAGCAATTGCCACTCCTCTGTAATAGGCTCCCACTGCATGTGAAGCAGTGCTCCTCAATGACCCTATTCAAGAGCAGTCTTGACAACTGGATGCGTGATTGTAAATTCACTTTTTAATTTTTCCAAATCTTTTGGATTTCTAATACCATAACGGGAATGGACCCCATTCCTATGTCAAAGTATTATTAAATTTCATGAAATTAGTATTGCTTCAATATTTGATGTCAGCCAACAGTGTTCTTTGCAGCACACACAATGTTCCCATTAATGACTCCTTCTGCGACTCCTTCTGCAATTCATACAGAGCTACATGTATCAGTAACATATCTAAATACAATTGTAGGTTATTTTTTATAAGACCCATTGCTCCTACTACTATTGGAAATGTCTGGGTATCTTTCTTCCACATTGCTTTCATTTCTTCCTGCAAATCCTGATATTTTATGAGTTTGTGTCTCCTGTGGTGGCACCTGTGTCCATCATGGACAGGGCCAGTAGGTGCTGATCACAAAATTACTCCGCTAACAATGACCATCTAACTATGCTCAATACGATTACTTGTATTTTACATGGCTAGGCTTGTAAATGCCCTAAGGCAATTAGGCCAGTAATCTCCTATGAACCAATGAAGCTATGAAACCATGCAGGCCTCCCAGCATCTTCTCTCTAAAATGCCCTGCTGATGTCATCCAGTATAATTTGACCTGTAGCCTTGTAAAAATCAGACTTGTGCTGTGGCACTTGCATAATGTACTGAGTTATGTAGTCTGTGTACTTAGGTAGGGGTTCTGTTCTTACTGCAATCAAGTGTGTGTGTGTGTGTGTGTGTGTGTGTGTGTGTGTGTGTGTGTGTGTGTGTGTGTGTGTGTGTCTAGCCAGAAGAGCAGAACTGTGTATCCTACAGTTACAGCTCCAATCCAATGGATTTGCAGTATTTGATACTTGAACATGCTTACACATCCATTTCATGCAGTCATCCCATTTCTCTCCAGCATTCCCTACTGATGTCATCCACTGTAAGTTGACTTACAGTCTTGTAAAAGTCAGACTTGTACCGTGGCACATGCGTAATGTAGTGAGTTCTGTAGTCTGTGTACTTAGGTAAGAGTTGTGTTTTGACTGCAGTCAACTGTGTGTGTGTGTGTGTGTGTGTGTGTGTGTGTGTGTGTGTGTGTGTGTGTGTGTGTGTGTGTGTCTAGCCAGAAGAGCAGATGTGTGTATCCTACAGTTTCAGCTTCAATTTCATGGATTGACAGTATTTGATACTTGCACATGCCTACACATTTATTTCATGCAGGCATCCCAACATTTCTGTCCAACATTCCCAGCTAATGTCATCCACTATAAATTGACTTGCAGTCTTGTAAAAGTCAGACTTTTGCCATGGCCCTTATGTAAAGTACTGAGTTCTGTAGTCTGTGTACTTGGGTAGATAGGGTTTCTGTTCTCACTGCAATTAGGTGTGTGTGTGTGTGTGTGTGTGTGTGTGTGTGTGTGTGTGTGTGTGTGTGTGTGTGTGTGTGTGTGTGTGAGTGTGTGTGTGTGTGTGTGTGTGTGTGTGTGTGTGCACTCGCTTGACATTACAGAGAGTCTTTTACACCAGTATGTGGGACACTGCTGTTGCCATATTCTCCGCACCAGACATTGCTGATGTCATCATCTGTATCAGATTTGTGGATGTGCACTATTCCCAGTAGGGCAGGGTGAGAGTCTGGCCTGGACTGTAGGCAGCAGTCACCTCATCCTGTATGATACAAATTACAGTGACATGGATTTCAGTCTATCCACATACATCATGGCATGGGTTGTATGTATTGTGTTTTCTTGGTGAGTAACCGGTGTGGTTTCTCCAGCTACTGCATGTGTCTGGTGAGGTAAATGCAAAAAAGAGCATTATACTCTATATTAGTGTTCTGATAAGGTTGGAGTCCAGTGCTGTAATATAATCCTGAGATCAATATGATGGCTTGACTTATGATGTGCACAACATTGTTGTTCAGTACCAGTGTGGTCACTTGGTGGTTGAAGTTCAGATTGCTGTGTATGTATGTTCCCAGTGCTTGCATCACTGAGTTTCTGTATAGCAAGACTGTTGTCAGTGCTGTAATTAGCAGGGAATTCCACTTTGCAGAAGGCCAAAATAAAGACACATTTTTGCATTTATTTGTAGACCACGTGGCTTTGTCACCAATCATTTGTCTGTGTCAGCCCCTCTTGTGGTATGTTATCATCAAAGGTGGACACAATAATTGCACCCACTATGCAAGAATCAGCAAACTCGTTAAGCCAAAAGCTATATACTTTAGCCTGAACTGTTGAAAAATAGATTCCACACAATAAATGCCAAACACAGATCCCTGGGGTGCACCAATGGTGATAGTTCTACTGGTACAGGTTGATTCACCAACGTTCGCAGTATGTGTTCTGTCAGTGAGCCAGTCGGTTACCCATCTAGTGACAAGAGGTTTAATCACCAGATGAGAGAGTTTCTCAATGATCCCTGCATGGGAGATTGTGTTCAAACCCTAGGCCAGCTGAGGATAGCCAGTATGCACTATCATGCCTTCATCCAGGCCTATCACATAGAATCAATGGGCTGGGACAACATCACACATTGCCTGTCACATGACTCATCACATACACCTTCCCAACATGACTGAATTTACACTTCAACACACCCTCCACACACTATGTTCCTATAGAAGGGTGTTTTCAACATGCAACCATGTGAGGGGGGATGGGGGGACAGCACCTGATACATGCATGTATAAACACATCCTGACTCTCCTCGTGTGCGATAGATCAACATGTCATCATGGACTTTTTCTAAATATTCTGGCTGTGTGCAACAGACCTATGTGAGTTGTTAAAGCTACATCATGTCTGTTACATCTGTTAGGTGCACTCAAGGAGGTCATCGAGGGCATGCATAATGACAACACAATCAACCTTTTGACCTTGACAAGCCCAATACATTTGACACAAATCCAGACTGAGGTATTCATTCAACACTGTCAGGTGTGGCCATATACACCCCTGTCACCAAGTGGGTAGACCACTGTATCACATACATCGCTTGTAACTATGTTGCCATGTGTGAAGTGACCTATATCTGAGGTCCAGTGATCAGGTCCATACTTCAGGGTTGTCTGCTAGGCCCTTTCCTGTCAATTATTTAAGTGATAGACAACACAGATGTCATATACATCCTGTGTCCCAACAGCTGCCTGAGAGACTACATATTGCGGGCAATCATTTGGTCCAACTGTGATATTAGTGTAATACAGACAGTATCAACACACACCAAAGATATCTGCCACAGCCATGACAACACCTGCAGTGACAAGAAAACATGGGAGGAATTTGTTATTTCAGAAAAACAAAGGCACAACTCAAGCATAATGTAGACATCACACCCTATAATCAGGCCAGTAGATATGTGATCTGTATTCTGGGATAAATGGTAAGTGGAACATCCACCAACATGTGGTCACAGTGCTGACTACTCCCTTGTATGTAACACAACTACTGAGTATGTGAAGGACATCGACATCAGAGGCCATAATACCTTCATAGTTCACAGCCTTCATCACACCATAATAACTGAGTACACTGCACCCTTCTTCATGTACCTCCCTACACATTTCCAGTGATGTGTAACTGAATTGTACCATCTTTGTCACAGTGAGCTGTGAGACATATTATTGGCCATACCTAGGTATTCTTTTTATGGCATACGCATTACTGGCTGAAGGTGCAGAACCCCTACCAAATTGTTACACAAGATGCATGTCTGCTACCTGTTCTGGTGATGCACAAAGTACATACATAGCTTGTTGGATAACATTAATGACATGGGTAGGATTCATGACAGTGTGGATTGTGCTATATAGATATATATATATATATATATATATATATATATATATATATATATATATATATATATACATGTGTCCACTTTGTAATTTCTAAATACTGAAATCTTAAAATTCAGTATTTCGAACCTACAGAGCCGCAGACTCACACTTTTGAAACCAGCAGAAGCGTGAAATTCAAAATACCAAAGCACGGATATTTTGAATTTCTGCTTCTGGTGGTATGGTGTGTGGATGTTTGGGTTTAATTTTGGGAAGTTTGTGTGTATAAGTATGTTGGTTAGAGGTTTAGTGTGTGTAAGTGTGTGTGTTGTGACTGTTATGTGTGTGCTTGAGGGACTGTAAAATGTATGTGTGTGAGTTCCATTTGTATTTCTGTTTGTGCGATCTCGGAGTTAGAATATATAAGTAGGGGGGTGGGGGTGCAGGGGGGCTTGCCTCCCTGCTTACATGTAGTTTAGATGAGTTTGTTTGGTTGTGGGGGGGATTTCTGTGTTTATGTGGTGTACTGTATGTGTAGCATAATTACGGGATTTTGAATTTCGCGGTTGTGTGTTTTCGAAGTTGTGAGTTGTGGTTGGGTTTTCGCGGCTTTGTGGTGTCGAAATAATGAATTTCGAGATTTCAATATTTCAAAATTACAAAGTGGACCCGTATGTATACATACATACATATATATATATATAGATGTGTATATATATGTATATATATATATATATATATATATATATATATATATATATATCCAAAAAAGTCCAGTAGCAATAAGCAGCATAAATATCCAATTCTTGCGAAACAGTATTCCAACGAGTAAATTCAAAAGTCGGAAATGATAAAAATTACTTAGTTTAATGCATAAAAAACCAGAACGTAAGCGCTTTCACGAAACTAACCGCTTCTTCAGACGTATCAACTGACAAACAGAGATGCTCTTGTATAAATAAAAAATTCAAATGCTTAATTGATTAATTAATTAAACTAATTCCTTAATTGTCTTAAAGTGCTGGTGCAAAGACAAATCAATTATTTCAACATAATACTGTAACTAAATAACAACAACATCAAATAACCATGTACAAACTATGTATGATAAAAACAAAAGTTCCGCTACTAAATTTCATAGAATCTATGTTTGAATGCTTATCCTAAATCATTGTAAAATGCTGATGCAGAAACAAAACAACTCTTTCAAAAAAATACTGTAACTAAGTACAATAATTATGAAGCATATATTAAAATGTGAGACATGTATAATAATGAAAATGAAAACAATTATTGCTTAATTTCATAAAATCTGTATATAAATAAATGCTTATCTAAAAATACTTGGATAGCCATTCTTATGTTTATACTATGGCATCACCTTAAGGTTCTGGCTCTCAAAACTGGTTTAAGCGAGACGGCATCATTTAAGCCGTAACCTCTATGGGCACCCAACCTAAAAATCCATTCAATTTCAGCATACTCAGTATCATTTGTAATGTTTCCCAACCTTAAATTTACATATTGTATATACAGGATTTGAAACACAAAAACATGTGATTCACCTTCCCTCAAAATATGTTTTGCTAATGCATTATATTCTTCTTTTCTTGCAATGCTGTAATAATGATCTCTAATCCGTTCACGCAAGGTGCGATTCGTCTTTCCAACGTAAAAACAATAACACATTTTACAGTACGCAATGTAAACCAAATTTTTTGTTGTGCAGGAACCATTCACCCTCAGTTCCCAAAGATGTCCAGTTTCAGGATGTCTAAAGAATCTGGATTCGTCTATATGCACACATTGCTTACAGCCATTGCATTTTTTAGTACCAGTAAATCTAGGGACATTCTCTAACTCAAGATGGATATTCATAACGTTGCGATAACAGAGCTGTTGTTTTAAATTCTTATTGTTTCTGAATACAAATTTGGGATGGTCACCCAATAATTCTCTTGTCCTCTCATCGACTAATAAAATATTCCAACATTTATTTATAGCTTCCTTAACTCTGTTGAAATTATTGCCATAAGGTAAAACCAAACCCAAATTATTATTATTATTACTACTTTTTAGGCAATACATTTTTGGAAGCACTATTATAAGAAAAGTATGGTTTGGCAACTGTATTCCTATTCACAGGAATTTGTTTATATATATATTCAACCTCATCCTCTGAATAACCCCTTCCTATAAAATCAGTTTTTAATCTTTGTAATTCTAAATTCAATGTGCTATCTTCACAGCATAAATGTGCTAACCTAAGGGCTTGACCTTTAACTATATTACTAAATAGTATAGGGTTGTGCATACTCGTGCATTGTAAAAACGCTGGACAATAGCACACTTTTCGGAAGACCCTTGTGGTTATTATATCATTTTGCTTCTCTATTGTAACATCCAGAAAATTAATCAGGTTTGAAGAATATAACATGGTAAACCTAAGAAAAGCACTAGAGCAGTTAACCTGTTCAAAGAAAATATTAAGATCAACCTCCGTACCCTTCCAAACAATAAAAAGATAATCGACAAAACGTCTGTGAAATAAAATACCCGGTTTATTCAATAAGTTGTCTTTTTCCCATGCAACCATAATTAAATTTGCGTAGGCATTTGCGCAACTAGTGCCCATTGCCATGCCTCTTTTTTGTTTAAAAAGCTTGTCTTGAAACAGAAATATGTTGTTTTCTAGAACCGTTTCAAGTAACAAGCATAGAAAATCTGCCCTCAGAACTTCCATTTTTCCATCTGTTAAAAGCAGGTTTTTGAGTATATCGAGACCTTCCTCATTAGGAATGCTCGTAAAGAGCGATTCAACATCTAATGTTACAAATATCAAATCGGACATTATATCAACATCATGAGCAAACATAAAAAGATCTTTCAAAAAATGCTCTGTGTCACGAAGTACATGTTTGTATAAATCCAGTACTTGTTTCAATTGCTGATCTAAATAAATGGACATACCTTCAGTAGCCCAACCCGCACCTGCTACTGTGCGGGTTGGGCTACTGAAGGTATGTCCATTTATTTAGATCAGCAATTGAAACAAGTACTGGATTTATACAAACATGTACTTCGTGACACAGAGCATTTTTTGAAAGATCTTTTTATGTTTGCTCATGATGTTGATATAATGTCCGATTTGATATTTGTAACATTAGATGTTGAATCACTCTTTACGAGCATTCCTAATGAGGAAGGTCTCGATATACTCAAAAACCTGCTTTTAACAGATGGAAAAATGGAAGTTCTGAGGGCAGATTTTCTATGCTTGTTACTTGAAACGGTTCTAGAAAACAACATATTTCTGTTTCAAGACAAGCTTTTAAACAAAAAGGCATGGCAATGGCACTAGTTGCTAAATGCCTACGCAAATTTAATTATGGTTGCATGGGAAAAGACAACTTATTGAATAAACCGGTATTTTATTTCAGACGCTTTGTCGATTATCTTTTATTGTTTGGAAGACGGAGGTTGATCTTAATATTTTCTTTGAACAGGTTAACTGCTCTAGTGCTTTTCTTAGGTTTACCATGTTATATTCTTCAAACCTGATTAATTTTCTGGATGTTACAATAGAGAAGCAAAATGATAAAATAACCACAAGGGTCTTCCGAAAAGTGTGCTATTGTCCAGCGTTTTTACATTGCACGAGTATGCACAACCCTATACTATTTAGTAATATAGTTAAAGGTCAAGCCCTTAGGTTAGCACATTTATGCTGTGAAGATAGCACATTGAATTTAGAATTACAAAGATTAAAAACTGATTTTATAGGAAGGGGTTATTCAGAGGATGAGGTTGAATATATATATAAACAAATTCCTGTGAATAGGAATACAGTTGCCAAACCATACTTTTCTTATAATAGTGCTTCCAAAAATGTATTGCCTAAAAAGTAGTAATAATAATAATAATTTGGGTTTGGTTTTACCTTATGGCAATAATTTCAACAGAGTTAAGGAAGCTATAAATAAATGTTGGAATATTTTATTAGTCGATGAGAGGACAAGAGAATGAATTATTGGGTGACCATCCCAAATTTGTATTCAGAAACAATAAGAATTTAAAACAACAGCTCTGTTATCGCAACGTTATGAATATCCATCTTGAGTTAGAGAATGTCCCTAGATTTACTGGTACTAAAAATTGCAATGGCTGTAAGCAATGTGTGCATATAGACGAATCCAGATTCTTTAGACATCCTGAAACTGGACATCTTTGGGAACTGAGGGTGAATGGTTCCTGCACAACAAAAAATTTGGTTTACTTTGCGTACTGTAAGGTGTGTTATTGTTTTTATGTTGGAAAGATCTAATACTCGTGAACGGATTAGAGATCATTATTACAGCATTGCAAGAAAAGAAGAATATAATGCATTAGCAAAACATATTTTGAGGGAAGGTGAATCACATGTTTTTGTGTTTCAAATCCTGTATATACAATATGTAAATTTAAGGTTGGGAAACATTACAAATGATACTGAGTATGCTGAAATTGAATGGATTTTTAGGTTGGGTGCCCATAGAGGTTATGGCTTAAATGATGCCGTCTCGCTTAAACCAGTTTTGAAAGCCAGAACCTTAAGGTGATGCCATAGTATAAACATAAGAATGGCTATCCAAGTACTTTTAGATAAGCATTTATTTATAAACAGATTTTATGAAATTAAGCAATAATTGTTTTCATTTTCATTATTATACATGTCTCACATTTTAATATATGCTTCATACTTATTGTACTTAGTTACAGTATTTTTTTGAAAGAGTTGTTTTGTTTCTGCATCAGCATTTTACAATAATTTAGGATAAGCATTCAAACATAGATTCTATGAAATTTAGTAGTGGAACTTTTGTTTTTATCATACATAGTTTGTACATGGTTATTTGATGTTGTTGTTATTTAGTTACAGTATTATGTTGAAAGAATTGATTCGTCTTTGCACCAGCACTTTAAGACAATTAAGGAATGAGTTTAATTAATTAATCAGTTAAGCATTTGAATTTTTTATTTATACAAGAGCATCTCTGTTTGTCAGTTGATACGTCTGAAGAAGCGGTTAGTTCCGTGAAAGCGCTTACGTTCTGTTTTTTTATGCATTAAACAAAGTAATTTTATTATTCTTGACTTCTGAATTTACTCGTTGGAATATTGTTTCGTAAGAGTTGGATATTTATGCTGCTTATTGCTGCTGGACTTTTTTGGATATATTTTTTCTGTCGGGTCATTTGTGTGTGGATATATATATATATATATATATATATATATATATATGTATATATATATATGTATATATATATATATATATATATATATATATATATATATATATATATATATTCATAGATATATATAGATATGTGTATATGTATATATATATATATATATATATATATATATATATATATATATATATATAGAGTATATATATATATATATATATGTATATATATATATATATATTTATATGTACATAGATATATATATATATATATATATATATATATAGATATATACATATATAGATATGTATATATATATATATATATATATAGGTCCTCTTCACATTGTCGACTTTTCACAAAGTCGAAATTCATATGGCCGAGACCATATGATCGACTTTTGAAAAGCCGACCATGGGGAACCAATATCTCAGTACAGTGCGGAATGGGAAAATTTCCCTCTTCCGCACTGTAGTGTGATCTCGGAGTTGATATAGTTAAGTTACGGGGGATGTGGGGGGCGCAGGAGTGCTTGCCCCCCTGCTAACAGTTTTAAGGTAAGTTTTCGTTGTGTTTTTTTGTGTTTATTTTACATGGTCGGCTTTCCGAAAGTCGATCATATGGTCTCGGCCATATGAAAGTCGACTTTGTGAAAAGTCGACCATGTAAAGTAGACCCATATATATATATATATATATATATATATATATATATATATATATATATGTATGTATGTCATGCACACCAGTCATCTAGCCTGTATTAATCATAATGTCGCATACAGGTATAGCACTGTCCCTCCTAACACCTCCAGCAGATATTATGGTGCCAGGACAGTGTGCATGATTACCCACATAGAGTGTGGACATATCATAATAGTTGTACAAATGTGTTTGTACAGAATCATCTCTGATCACTCTGAATCAGAGCCAGAGGCATGGGATTACTGATGGTATTGTTCTGATATTGTCCATGATTGTGCCTGCTTATTTTAATGTTGTCTATGAGCCTTTACCTGTGACTTCTTGCTGGAGACCTCTGCTGAAATTACACTCATATTCAGGCAAATCAGTTAGCACAGCTTTACAATATGCACCCTACTCCAATTTGTATGGTAACATCCCTAATAGATGTCTCCTACATTATTCAGGTAAGGATGCTTATCCCACACAGACATCCTCCCCATTGTTATATTACCGTGTGTGAGTCTCTAATATACATTTTCACTCTGCATTCCCTACTGTACCAGATTGATATGTGATTGGTATTGTTGCTACAACCATCTTCCATTGACATGCCTTCATCTGCTGTACATTAGGTTGTTTCACCTGTCCTCTTTCCCTGTGTTCATTCCTACAATTGATCTTTGTGTCCCTATTCAGTACACACACTTCCCCTGAGTGTTTATTTTACATGGCAGTCCATGTACCTTTACAGATCATGTACACAACTTCAGTACAGAATGCCAGGAATGGGATTGCACAATACTCTGCACTGTAGCTACACTGTTCTGTACTGTGTTTGGACCATACACTTAACAGTCATACCTCTCAGTTGTCCAGATTTTGACAGACCGTCTAAAGTTTTTGCCTTGTATATCTTTTTGTGTGTTCTTTATCAAATTGAAGTTTTCTGCCATATCTCTGGGATGATCTCAGGACTGATGTGAGTTTCAGACTTCAAATCCTTCAGAAAATGTATCTTAACACAACCCCCTGGTTATTATAGCACATTTCTAAAGGGCAAATATGTCAGTTATGTCCCTTTGTCTGGGTTATTGTCTTCCCATTATGTAGGCCTTTGCCCAGATGTCTTGCACTAAGAGATTAAGAGCTATCTGTTATGCCCTGGTGTTCATTGTGGCATTCCATGCAAAACCGTGGCCCTTCAGTGCTCTGACTTAAAAAGGATTGCTATCTGTGTTCGCTTACATGGTTTCCTGACTGGCAACACTGTTGCCAGCCATGAAATCTCGCTTATTGACATTTAAATGCAGTCCACTGTATGAATATGCGGTGAGTTTTGCTGCTCAAATGCATCACTGTGCATACATGTAAACTCCATATAGTCTTTGCATGAAGTCTGCATGGCGTTTACTGCATCCCAGGGAAAATGTTATTTTATGTTATGTGGGTTATAATAAAAGAATAAATGAAATTATGTTTAATGTAAATGAATATTAGCAACAAGATTAAGTAAAATAAGATGGTTATGGAAAAAGACAAAATAATGGTTGTACATTTGTAAATATTTGTAAATATGTAAATGTGTTATAACTAATAGTTCCTTTAGTGTATAAATAAAGGACCCCTACTCTTTTCAGTAGGTGCTATGGGATCTTTAACATCTGCATGACCACCAACTCATGCAGATGAGGCCTCGGTCTAACATCTGATGTGAAGGATGACAGGTGTGCTGTACCCCGCCTCCTGTCCTGCACTGCAGAGTCTGCAGTCCTTTTAAATTATCATATCTTTTCTTACAAATAACCAAAGCACTGTGATTGGTTCTCCTTGACCTTCTGTATAATTGTGGCTACCTTGGCTTCTGATTTCTTAATCTGTCCCAAAGTGTGCATCTTTATCACCCATTTCATCATCATCACTCCAAGCTTCCTCAGCTGCTGTGCCTTTACTACTCATTTTGTCCCATACAGAAGCACTGGTCACACCATTGTTTTGTACATTTAAAATTCTTTGGCTTTCTTTTTTGCATTGCACTAGCCCTGACACTTTGTACCAATTAGCCACAACACCTCTGATTCTAGCTTTGACCCCTTCACCTTAATCATACCTCCCAGATAGTTGAAGTTGTTAATGTGTTCCATTGTTTCCCATTCTATTTCAGTTTTCAATTTCATCTTTTTTCTACATTTGCTGCTATGACCACCATTTTGTCTGTCTGTCTGTCTGAAGTTTCAGCCAGTGTGTCTTCAAACTTGCTGAAGTTCCCATTAATAATCTGCTTCTAGTGCTGCTTCAGTTGCATAAATCAACTATGTTGATTTGTCCTTTAGAATGCTTGCTGATATATAGTCCATCACCGTTATGAACAAGAGTGTGCTCACAACTGAGCCCTGTTGCTCATCCACTCCCACTGGAAACCCAAGTGAGATTTTTGTCAGTGAGTCACTGTAGTAATTCTACGAGTGTTTGGAAATACCCATCATAGACCTGCCCAACTCTGCTTTCATGGAATCTTGTCATAGTCCTGGGACCTTGTCATAAGTTTTCTCATATAAGATAGTTAACATTTAGTTTAGTAGAAATGGTTTTGTTATGATTGTTGAGCTAAAGCAGGTATTTTATTTGCTAGATTGGAAAAAAAACTTTTCTTGGTATTGCTGTATTATAAAGTTCCAACTTCAAGTACCAATGTAATCAAAGGATTCAGTAGTAATTATTTTATGTATGGTAAAGCTAAATCATTTCTATCTCAGGAAGTCAGGAATATTAAGTAACTCTCACAGGAGTGCTCTTTCTGTTTGTGCTTGTATTAACTCTGCAGCCATCTGTGACTGCGTTGAGACTTTTTTCAGGCAGTAAAACATATTCACTAGGTAATAGTCAAGAATGTAAAGTCTGCCACTGGATTGCTTTAGTCAGAAGTTATCTCATCAAGTTTGCTCCCAGAAAAATGTATACACCCTGTAGTTTTTTGGCAGACCAATGACCCATCATTGTGATAGGGCTTTGTCCCCTCACCCAATCTACTATATCTGTATCTATCTGTCTATCTATCTATCTATCTATCTATCTATATAGATGTAACATAGTATCATTTAAATGCAGTTTGTGTGACAACATTACAGTATTCTCCTTTGCACAAGTCTAAAAATGAAGCCATATTAAAGCAGGCCTTCACATTTTGCATACAGTTTTAGTAAGTGTACTGTCAGTCAGTGAAAATAACCTTCAGTCAAGAATACTGGTAAGAATAAAATGTGCTAACAGAGTTTGCAGTACTTTGAGTACAAACAGATCTTGTTTGGATGGGACAAGACTTGGGAACCAAGGTTAAAGAGGCTTGTAGAAATTCACATGGTTTTGTTATTATTAAGAGACACATCAGACATGGTCAGTTAGTTCATTTGGATTGATATGCAGAAAATCATTGCAGTATAGTTCTCATATGTTTGATACAGACATTCAGGAGTGAGTACAGAAGTCAAGTCAAATATCCAGCATTCCAGAATATTAATTATATTATTCAGGAGGAAAGGAATATGAGTGCAGAAGTTACGATAAAATAACATTCTAGTTACAGAATTTATAGACAGTATAATGAGTGCAAGAGCTACAGACGATTTTAGTTTATCGGCACTGTTATTGGAGACAGTAAGATTTTATTTGGATATTGTTGACATCTACCTCCACTGCACATACTAAAACATTCTTAGCCAAACTACAGTGTATGCAGACTTTTATTCTGAAAGGTACAAGAAGACTTGGCACATAAAGGAGAGACTGGCATCTGTTTAGCACAGTTCTGGGTAATTAAAAGATAAAGACATTCATTCCAGTTTCTTCCAGTTATTTCCAGTTCATTCCAGTATTCTACAGTCATATCAATTTTTACACATACACACACACACACAGATATATATATATATATATATATATATATATATATATATATTTATACACACATTCTCTGAGATTGCACCATTTCTTAGGCAGAAGAGCCAACTTAAAAGAGATGGAGTTTCAAAGAGGTGACTTAAGAAATACAGGGATGATGTTGTATTAATCATATCTCTTATCAGTAAATCAGTATGTGATGTTGTTGTGTCTTTCGTCTTTTCCCAGTTAGGGGTCGCCACAGCGGAACTCCGGTCTGCTAATGATTGGCAGTAGATTTTTACGTGTCGAGTTGCCGGCCCTGACGCATAACCTTCAACGAAGGTACGCCCATTCACGCATGTCTCCACACAGAAGACGCTCTAGCTGAGAATCGAACAGGACAACGTCTTACTGTGAGGCAACAACGCTACCGCTGCACCACCACTGCAGTAAATCAGTATGTGATATTTATAATTTATTAAATACATTTGGCTTCTTCTCTACGATTCAACAAAGCACAAGCACAGTAATTATTAATGAAAACTTATAGGAAAAGCAATAAAACATAATAATATGGTAGGTTATGTGGTAAATTATAATATTTAGGAACAATCACAACCGTATAAAGCAGATTATTAATTTAAGTTGTATTATGCAATTATATTAAATATTAACATAATAGATAATTATATATTTTTAATTTGAAGATTGATTGCAGTCAGTGAACTGCCTTTGATACCAGAATAGTATATATTCTATAAACAACTTCCTTGATTCCTGTAAAAATCATTTGTTTGTGTCTTTCAGCTTTTCCCGGTTAGGGGTCGCCACAGCGGAACTCCGGTCCACTAATGATTAGTAGTTGATTTACATGCCAAGTTACCAGCTCTGATGCACAACCTTCAACGAAGGTACGCCCATTCACGCATATCTCCACGCAGAAGACGCTCTAGCTGAGAATCGAACCGGACAGCGTCTTACTGTGAGGCGACAATGCTACCGCAGCACCACCACTGGGTGTATTCCTGTAAAAATCATATTAATGAAAATAAAACGTCATGCTGCATTTAAAAATCATATGAGTTCCAGGGATAAAAGAGTATTGAATTCCCTGACAGAATCTATGCATTTATCTTGAAGGTGAAAATAGTTAGTGAATCGTTGCATTTTTAGAAAGCAGTACCACCACATGTATTCCTGTAAAAATCATATTAATGAAAATAAAATGTCATGCTGCATTTAAATGATGTTTTTTCTTTGCAGAATCTATACATCCTTCCATTATTTGAGAGGGTTATTGTCGGGGATGCTAGCTGCTTCTATCATCTCCAAAATGTTCCTTATGTGAATTGGCAAGCCTGTAGGCATATGTGAATGTGTTTGTGTATATGTGTATCCTGGTGTGGGTCAGTGCTGCATTCAACATAAGTTGCACTGTATTGTGCTCATTAAGTGCCAGGATAGGTTACAGTTCCCCAACACCCCTTATTAGAATACACATATAATCAGACAGTGAATTAATTAAATAGTGCTATTCTGTCATCCTGTATTAAATATGATAATAGATCATTATATTATAAATCATCCTAAATGCATCAGCCATGTATATAATTACAAGGAGCTGGAAAAAGTCTATTCTTCCTTTTTATAAATGACTGATATCTATACTAAAGGTTATTTAAAACATTAACACCTTATTATTAAAGGCAGAAGTTGGTGCAATAAATTTGAAATTTTAGACAGAGCAAAGTGTAATACTAAACAAATATGAACATGGTATATTGAGTTTTAAGAATGGAGATGCACATTTTTTAAGCAACATCTTTATTAAATTATCACGACATAGGCAATCATTTATATAAATGAAAACAAACCATATTGACATATTTTCAGTTGCAAACAGTATACATCATGTATACTCTGTGCAGTCATTGTCAGTCAAACATTGAATAGCTCTTTCATTTCCTGCATTTCCTGTAACCTCACTGCTCCTATAAAACATTATTCTGCACGTCTTGTTCCCACAGTTCCCATTTTTCTGTGTATTTTGCTCCTACCCTTTTCTAAAGATCTGACTTCCAGTTGTTTTATCTCTTGTTACTATATTCAGAACTTCAAGTAAAGTTGGTTTAAACTTTGATTTTAGAAACTGCCAAAATTAAACTTAGCAAGGCCTTACTATCTCTAGGCAATTCCAATTCCATATCACAGCTCAAAAAAAAGTAATTTCCTTAATTACACCTATTTGCTCACCCAGTATTACTTGATAGAGCAGTCTGCAGGGAATTTTTAAAATCTGCCAACCCATTACACTATCAAAAAATATGTTCCCCATTACTTCTTTCTTCTCCATTACATCTCCAACATTTGTAATCTACCCAAAGAAAAATTCTTTGGTGTCTACTTGGTGTATAAAAGTAGCTCTAGCTTCCCTAATGACTTCTGAATAATTTCTTCTACTCATTCCTCAAGCTTATATCTTTTTAACAGATACAGTGGATATAAAAAGTTTACACACCCCTGTTAAAATCCCAGGTTTTTGTGCTATAAGAAAAATGAGGCCACAATAAATAATTTCAAAACTTTTCCCACCTTTAATATGACCTATAACCTGTATAATTCAGTTGAAAAACAAACAAATTTGTTAGGGGAAAAAGTATAAAAAATAAATAACGTACAGTACGCTTGTTGCATAAGTGTGCACACCTTTAAACTAATACTTTGTTGAAGCACCTTTTGATTTTATTACAGCATTCAGTCTTCTTGGGTAGGAGTCCCTCAACATGGGAAATCTTGACTTGTCAATATTTGCCCACTCTTCCTTGCAAAAGTGCTCCAAATCTGTCAGATTGTGAGGGCATCTCTTGTGCAAAACCCTCTTCAGGTCACCCCACCGATTTTCTATTGGATGTAGGTCTTGGCTCTGGCTGGGCCATTCTAAAACTTTAATTTTCTTCTGGTGTAGCCATTCTTTTGTTGATTTGGATGTATGCTTGGGGTCATTGTCTTGTTGAAAGGTGAAATTCCTCTTAATCTTCAGCTTTCTAGAAGATGCCTGAAGGTTTGGGCCAAAAGTGACTGGTATTTGGAACTGTTCATAATTCTCTCCATCTTGACTAAAGCCTCAGTTCCAGCTGAAGAAAAGCAACCCCAAAACATGGTGCTGCCACCACCGTGCTTCACTGTGGGGATGGTGTTCTTTTGGTGATGCAAAGTGCTGTTTTTGTGCCAAACGTACCTTTTGGATTTGTGGCCAGAAAGTTCAACCTTGTTCTCATCAGACCATAACACATTTTCCCACATGCTTTTGGGAGACTTGATATATTGTTTTGCATAGCATCAATGGGACCGGACGGTGTCCTGAGCTTTGTCTTACACGAGCTCCAAGAAGAACTGAACCCTCACATAAAGTCACTGTTCAATCTCAGCCTTACTACAGGATATGTACCCAACGAATGGCATACAGCAACAGTGGTCCCGTTCCACAAAGGTGGTGCCACAACGGACCCCGGTAACTATCGCCCCATAAGCCTGACTAGTCTGGTCTGAAAAGCTATGGAGCGTATCATCATGGAACTCATAAACAAAGACATTGGGAACCTCCAGACACTGGATCCTACCCAATTCGGCTTTGTTAAGGGCAGATCTTGCCTCTTAAACCTAGTTGACTTCTTTGATACAGTTACTAAGGCCATAGATGAAGGGAAGGTAGTCCACACAGCCTACCTGGACCTCGCAGAAGCTTTCGACACAATACCCCACTCGGGCATCATAAATAAGCTCACCAGCTTAAATATCAACCCCTATGTCACAAGATAGGTTGCAAACTGGCTCAGGGATAGATCCCACATGGTCAGAATTGCAGGTGCCATGTCAGACTCCAAACCAGTTACAAGTGGCTTCCCACAAGGCTCAGTCCTGGGACCTCTCTTGTTCGGAATATACTTCTCTGAGGTACAGGCTAACATGGGAGGGCTATGGCTGACCAAGTTCGCAAATGACTGCAAACTGGGTGCCATAATCGACTCTCCGGCTGACACAAGCATCCTCCAAAAAGGTCTCACAGAGATGGATACCTGGTGCCAGAGCCATGGCCTCAAGCTAAATGCCAAAAATGGCATAGTCATCCCCTTTGGGAAAAACAAAGTTCCCACAAATTACCACATAGGAGGTAATCCATTAAGTACGGAAGAATTAATTAGGGATTTGGGGACCCAAGTAGATAGTAATCTCTCCTTTGACAATCACGTTGCCAGAGTTGTTAGAAAGACCTTCTGTATAGGCCACTTTATCACAAAAGGGTTCACATTTAGATCAAGAGAGGTCATTGTGCCCCTCTATTCATCACTCATCAGGCCCATAATTGAGTACAGTGCCCCCTTTGGGATGTACCGTACCCGACACCTGCAGCAACTGGAGAGACCCCAAAAGTACCTCACCAAGAGGATCAAGAGCCTCAAACAGATGCCCTATGCAGTTCGGCTAAAGAAACTCCAGCTCTACTCAGTTGCTTACCGCCTACTCAGAGGCGACCTATGCCTGACGTATAAAGCCATGTCCAACCCAGAATTAATGGACATGCTTCACCTCAGGAAATCCAAATCCCTTAGAGCTACACGCTCCAGGGACTTAAACCTCAGCACGGCAATAAATAGGACATGCTGGAGGGACAGATTCATATCCCAGAGGCTCCCCTCACTCTGGAACAGGATCCCAATCCATGTTAGGCAGAGCCCCTCACTGACCCTTTTCAAGAGAAATCTTGATGAGTGGATGGGAGATCGTAAGTTTACCCCTGGGATCTCTTCTATGTCCTTGCTAGACAGAGGCACAGTAAACTAACTTTAAAAGGGCTATCTTCTGTGACCTTAACTAATCTAAAAGGGAGGCGAAAGCCAAACACACTCTGGCTAGGCTTATAAATGCCCTAGGGCAGTTAGCCTAGTATCATCCTATGAACCTAAGTACAGGTATTTCAGCAAGAGCCTACATATTTTTAATGTAAGCAGCACACACAGCACATTATTTAGGAGCTTCATTTATTGAAATCTAAAACAGTGAAGCACTAAGTTGGTGTACCATTTGCCAATTACTGATCAAGCAGCACAGTTTACTTGTGTAATTAACTGAAGGGAAGTTGAGAGTGGAACAGGTTTTATACCACGGTGTGATGCAACTGTATGTGGTCTGAAGATGTCTCGCTATAAGCGAGATGACAGAAATAAAGTGTAGTATGTTTTTACAACTGGATTGTGCTTTTTATTTTACAACATTGGAACATTTTATAGCTGGAATACTTGGTTTTCCTTTGGATTACTTCTGGACTGTGCCTGGTTTGTAAAGGGGTCTGTCTGTTTTGGAGATTCGCATGTATTTATTTGTTGCCATTTTTTCTAAGTTTATAACACACAGACCATCCTGGGGAAGGCTGCCATAGGTTCTCCAGCTATGCCCCCTCCTGCCAGGCTTTAAGGTAGTAATCACTGCCACCAACAACTCTTATCAGCTACTAATAAGGCCCCTCCCAAAGGGTGACCAGTTTCACTGTGTAATATTACTGTTATCCAAATAGTAAGTGTGGCCCAGGGCTAAAGCTGTTGGAGTGGCTTGGACAGTATCACCAAATACATGCAATGTACTTTAAGAGCTTAAATCACCTTTACACAAAACAGCCACAACTGAAAACTGTAAAAATATTTAACAATAAATAATAAAAACACAAGACAATACTTACAATGACATTGCAGAGTTTAAAAATCACAGGAAAATGCTTTAAAATAATACTGCAGAATAGTCTAACATAAATATAGAAAACAGCTAGACTAATGTGGCTATTTCTATCTCTCTCTAAGAGGAAATCACTGTTCTAAATAAATATCTTACAGAGCAAAGGCAGAGTGCTGGTGAGTTGATGTCTTCAGGTTCAGACAAAATCCAAAAAGCTCTCCTTTCAGTCTGCCCTTAAATTGATAGCACAGTACTGCTGAGTCATTTCAGATTACATCATTCTTAACAGTTATGATTTAGTTTCCAAGGTTCACAGACTTTAAAATTTACATTTCTTTTTGTAATCTGCACCTGCAGGAAGCTACAGCAATAAAAGACATTGTACATGTAAAATCTAGTAATTAACTCTTGTCCTAAGACAATAGAAATAATTCCTTAGTCCAGACTTCCTGTCTCTGAGTTTGAGATCAAGCAGTCGTACAATTTATTTTTTTTTATTTATTTATTTGCAGTTGGTTTACCAGGATAGTCCATTGGGTCAAGAGAACCCGTTTTCAATGGAGTCCTGGGGAGAAAAGCTCCACAAGCAATACAAAGTACATACAAACAGTGTCATGATAAATACAGTAGTACAAGACATAAAACATATGAGTTGAGTCTTTTAGGAAACAACAAACAGTAGTACAGACATAAAACATATGAGTTGAGTCTTTTAGGAACAACAAACAATACTCAAAATATTTAAAAAATATAAACTTGATCTTTAGCAGTTCAAACAATACTATTTAGAGAGAAGTGATGTTGCTTTACACAATCAGAGTGGTTGAGTAGTAAGGAACAAGCTTATAAGGTAAAATCAGGTATCATGAGTGTGAAGGAAGATGAGAAAATCATATTTTATGAGGGGTGGGAGCAGGAGCATTCCCCTTTGGCCTTTTATGAGGGGTGGGAGCAAGAGCATTCCCACTGGGACCTTAGATGCATATGAAGGGATTTTTTCAACATGTTATGATTGAGAGTAGTAAGCGATGGTGGGAGTGAGTTCCAGAGGCGAGCTAGGTTAAAGGATAGTAAGTTTTTGCCAGGTGGACGAGTTGGTTTGAATACTTCTAATAGGTTTTGATTGTTAGACCTTAAAGCCCTATTGGGTAGGTGCATATGGAAGGCAGAGGACAGGGAGGGACAGAGAGATGGGTTGAGTATGAGCTTGTGGGCTAGAGTTAACTGAGTGTAGTTGAGTTGATTTGGTAACTCAAGCCAGTTTAGTTTTTGGAGAGAGGTGCAGTGGTGGGTGGAGGACCTGTGGCCGTTTGCGAATTTAGCGATTTTGTTATAGCATGAAGAAAGTTGTTTTTTTAGAGAGGACTGAAGATTGGTTAGCAGGGGAGCTCCATAGAGAAGGGAGGGGATTAGAAAAGAAGAGGAGAGAGAGCTTTTAGAGGAGCGTGTAAGGAATTGATTTTGACGATAGAGCATGCCTAGTTTTTGATGGGTTTTTTTGATATTTAGTTGTAGATGGGAGTTGAAGTTAAAGTGGTTATCAATTTGGACACCAAGTAGCTTGGTTTCAGACACCAGTTCCAAGGATGAGTTATTTTTGCTAGTAATGGAGAATGTATTTGTATCGAAAGGGGTAGTTTTTGAGGGGGTAAATACCATTAGTTTTGTTTTGGAGGCATTGAGAGCTAGGTGGTTTATTTTCATCCAGTGTTCGGTAATTGAAAAAGCTTCTTGTGTAAGCTTTTGGAGCATAGAGAGAGATGTATCAGAGCAGATAATAGTAGAATCATCTGCGTATTGGATGATGTTGGAGAATGGAATGGATTTGTGGAAGTCGTTTATAAATATATTGAAAAGGAGGGGACCTAGAATGGAGCCTTGGGGAACTCCGGTAGGGGTACTAAGAAAGGAGGAAGTGGCTTTTTTCCATTTTACAGCTTGGAATCTATTTGATAAATAGCTAGAGAACCAGTTTACGGATGAGGGAGAGAGGTGAAGTTGTGAAAGTTTAGTTAAGAGTAGGCTGTGTGAGATGGTATCGAAGGCTTTAGAGAGGTCAAGTAGTAGGGTGGAGACAATTTGGCCAGAGTCGTGCTTTATTAACAGTCTCAAGATAGGAGAGTAGGGCTGTCATAGTGCTATGATTTGGTCTGAACCCGTGTTGAGTAGGGGTTAGAAGGTTATTATCTAAGAGATGTGGTAAGAGTTGGAGTTGGACACATTTTTCTAGGAGTTTAGAAATGGGGACAGGATAGCAATGGGACGGAAATTGTTGATGTTACAGTTGTTGCCTCCTTTATGCAGAGGAATGATGAAGGCCTGTTTCCAGAGTTGGGGCACTGTACATTCATGGATGGAACGGTTAATTAGAATGCTTATAGGATAGGCAATAACTTCAGCGGCTATACTTAGGAAGTAAGAGGGAATGTTATCAGGTGCATTTGTACATGGCTTCAATTTCTGTATGAGTTTCTTTATAGTAGAAGTGGGTATTGGTTTTAGTGAAAATGGAGCTGATTGTGGAGAAAGAGAGTTGGAGGAAGGTAAGGATGATGAAGGAGTTGGGGTAGGAGAAGAATTAGAGGATTGATTGTAAGTAGATGGTAAGGAGGGAGGAATGATAGTGAAAGGTGGAGAGTTTGGGGAGAGGGTGGGGGTGAGTTTGATGGTGAGGTGGGACTAAGGAAGGAGGAAGTCAGCTTGCTAATAGATTCAATGAAAAAGGAGTTGAATTGAGTAGCTAAGTCTAAATCAGGAACATTTGGGTCTGGGGTAGGGGTGTGTGGTTTACTGGGATTGAGGAGGGTAGAAATTCCTTTCCAAAACTTTTGAGGATTAGTTTTATTATTGTTTTGGAGGGTAAAAAAGTATTTTTGTCTATCAGAGATAATAACTTTCTTTACTTTATTTCGAAGTGATTTGTACTCAATATGGTGTTCAGGTGTTTTGTTTTTCTGATATAGTCCCCAGGCTTTGTCTCTAAGGCGCATGGTAGATAGTGTGTTTTTGGTAAGCCAGGGGGCAGAGTTATTTTTTATTCTCTTTGTCTGCAGGGGAGCTTGGGAGTCTAGTATTTCTAAGAATGTTGCGTTGAAGTGAGCAACTGCATCATCTAAGGCTAGTGTCCGTAGATTGTTCCAGTTTACTGCTTTTAGAGAATTTAAAAAGTTTGTTTTGTTAAAGTTTTTGTGGTTACGGGTAGTAATGTAATTGTGGTTATGGTATATGATACAGGGAAGTCGGTGAGTGAAGGTGGGCATGTGATCGCCTAAAGGGTCGGGAAGAGTGCCACTGTCTGAGAAATTGTGGGGATGTGACACTAGAATCCAATCTAGAATGCTGCCACTGGAGAGTTTTTTGGATGGGTGTGTAACAGAGTTGATAAGCTGGGAGAAATTATATAGGTTGATGTTAAGGGGGGTAGTTGTTGACTGGATGGAGACCCAGTTAATATTTACATCTCCTAAGATGATGGTTTCATAGCTGATGTTGTTAGAGAGCCAGGAGAGGATATCTTCGAGTGTGGAGATGTTTTCTCCTGGGGGGATGTAAAGGGATACAACGCATATGTTTTTATGTTTGTTGACTTGTAGGAGAGTTATGAGTAATTCAGCGTTGTTAAATTGGGGGATAGGTTTGTTGTAGGGAGTAATTAGTAAGGAAGATGTATATAGGAGGGCTACTCCACCTCCTTTCTTGTGAGATCTGTCTTTTCTAAGAATAGAGTAGTTAGCTGGAACTATTTCAGAGTCTTTTATAGAGGGTTTTAGCCATGTTTCTGAGATAGCTAGGATGTCAGGTTTATTGTGCGTGAGCCAGGCATGGAGGGTTGCGACTTTGTTGACTATGCTTTGGGAGTTTATAGCAGTAAAAAATGTAGGTTTGTGTGTGGAGGTGGGGGTAGAGGGGCCTGGGTTGGGATGGATGTCACCTGATAAAAGACTGGTGATCAGATGAAAGATAGGGTTGGAATGATCCTGTAGTAGTTTAATAAGAGGATTTTGTGTTAATGTGGTTGAAAAGGGCTTTTTTGTCGCTATGGGAATGAGGTATTTCTGAGTGGTGAGCAGTTTGTATGAGAAGAATAGGAGATGTTTTATGGGGTAAAGATGTGGTGAGATAGAAGAGTGTGAAAGTGTTAGAGGGGAACTAAGATGGTTGGTTATGTGATAGAATTGCGTGTGGTGGGGGGTACAGGGTTGGGTGAGGTAGTGAAGATATGAAAGTGTAAGGAGTAGTAATAGTAAGATAGAGATGGATGAAGGTCTCAAAAGCATGTTGATTATGGTTGTTATTGTTGTATAGTATTGCAATGGTTCTGAGCAAGGTTAGTATGGTAAAAGTTGTGGAAATAGTGGGGAGTATGAGGTATATGGGGTGGAGGGGTGTGGAAGCTGAAAGAAGGTTCAAGTAGTAGAGTGAGAGTTTTAGAGTTGTGGATGAAGGATGTGGAAAAGTAGAGGGTGAGGTTAGAGAATGTAATAGGGTGGGGTAGGGTGTGTCTAGGTTGTAGGAGATTGATTGGTGTGTAGTGGAAGAGGGTGTGGTTATAGGAGGGATATAGGTAGAGGTGCTGGGGGTGGGTGGGATTTGGGGGCAGGGTAGGGGAGCGGAGTGAGCCCGAAGGGCGAACGGAGCGGGAAGAACCAGAAGAAGATTGAGAGCCAATCAGTGGAGTAAGGATTACAGAAGAGTAAGTTGAAGCAGGGTAAGTAGAGCTTTCTGGATGCAGTATGTGTGTATGTATATAGTAGGTATAGGAGGGTAGTAAGATATAGGAGAGAGAGAGAGAGAAGTAAGAATAAAAACCGAGAAAAGCAAAGAGTGAGTAAAGCAAAAGGCAAATAAACAGAGGGGTGGGACGCCCTCTAGTGGCCAAATGCAGAATGCACTGACCCACTAGGGAGGTTTATGGACTAAAATAGGGTGAAAGCTTTCTTCCAGCAGGGTGCACTGTGGCTACATTTTTGAAGCTCAGAACATGTAACAGTTTTCTTAAATTTGTAAACAGTTTGTGGATTACATTAATATTGACAAATGTCATAGAATTATGTACAAAATTCTATCTAGCTAGGCTGGCAACCTTCGTATACCCCCCCCGGCTGGACTGGCTAACACAGGGGGTCCTCCCCAAGCTTCCTTAAGCTTCTGGAATGCCTGCTTACATGCTGTAGTCCACACTGCCTTATCTGGCCTGTTTTTCCTTGTCAGGTCTGTGAGGGGAGGAGCTGTGGTACTATAACTGGGGATGAACTTCCTGTAGTACCCTGCTGTCCCTAAGAATGCCCATACCTGCTTTTTGGTGACAGATGCAGGCCATGACTGAATGGCTTCCACTTTAGCAGGTTCTGGCCTGATCGTACCACTCCCCACTTTTATGTCCCAGGTAGAAGACCTCTGCCATACCCACCTGACATTTATTCGGCTTAATGGTCATCCCTGCCCTCCATAGTCTGCCCAGCACCTCCCTGACATGTTGAAGGTGCTCTTGCCAGGAATGGCTATATATTGCAATATCATCTAGGTAAGCAAGGGCAAACCCTCCTGCTGGATATGATCTAACAGCCTCTGGAAAGTCACTGGGTAATTTATTTAGCCAAAGGGCATCTTTGTGAACTCATATTAGCCAAAAGGAGTCACAAAGGCTGATCTCGCTCTAGCACTGAGAGTCAAGGGTACCTGCCAGTAACCATTGGTAAGATCAGTGGTGGTAAGATACTTAGCCCCTCCCAGCTGCTGCAGGGCTTTGTCTGTTCTAGGCATGGGGTAAGCATCTGACTCTGTGTGACTATGTAATTTCCTGTAGTCCTCACAGAACCGTATGCTGCCATCATTGTGTGGTACCAGCACCATTGGGGAGGCCCAGGGACTGTTGGACTCTTGAATTAGTTCCAACATTTCCTGCATCTCCTCCATCAGAGTCTGACTCTCTCAAGCACCCTGTAAGGGGCCTGCCTAATAGGCCTTTGGGATCCTGTATCCACCTGGTGCTGCAAGAGGTGGATGCACCCTGGTTTCTCAGTGAACATGTCTCCAAACTTCTGTAACACTGCCTGCTCAGATTTTTCAAACCTAGGTAGGAAATAACTTTTGGGACATTGCTACCTCTTCCACTGAGGTGTCAGTCTGAGCCTCACTTAGAACATATGCCACAAAAGACTCCTTGTGAGATTCACACCAACCTTCCCACTCATTACAAATTAAATCCAAGGGTCCCCTCATTCTATGCCCATACAGCAACTCAAAAGGTGAAAATCTTGTGGATTCCTGGGGAATCTCTCTGTAAACAAACAACAGATGGGGCAAATATTTGTACAAATCCCTCTTATACTGGTCTGCACTTGCCTATAGCATGGACTTAATTGCAGAGTTTAACCTCTCAACAAGATCATTAGTCTGGGGATGGTAGGGGGTGGTCTTCAGGTGTTTCACCCCACAGTACTTCCACAGACAAGCCAGCAGGTCTGAAATGAAATTGGCACCTCTGTCAGTCAGTTTTTCATTTGGGAAACCTACCCTGCTGAAAACCTCTAACAAAGCATTTGGCACATTTTCCTCCTCAATAGAGGATAAAGCCTCTGCCTCAGGGTATCTTGTAGCATAATCTACTACCACTGGGATATACTTGTTCCTTATTACTGTTATCCAAATAGTAAGTGTGACCCAAGGCTAAAGCTATTGGAGTGGCTTAGACAGTATCACCAAATACATGCAATGTACTCTTAAGAGCTTAAATTACCTTTACACAAAACAGCCACAGTTGAAAGGTTTAAAAATATTTAATAGTAAGTAATAAAAACACAAGGCAATACTTATTACTTCAACACAATGACATTACATAGTTAAGAATTCACAGGAAAATGCTTTAAATAATACTGTAGAATAGTCTGACATAAATATAGAAAACAGCTAGACTAATCTGGCTATTTCTATCCATCTCTAAGAGAAATCATTGTTCTAAATAAATATCTTACATACAGAGCAAAGGCAGAGTGCTGGTGATTTGATGTCTTCAGGTTCAGACAAAATCCAAAAATCCCTCCTTTCTTTCTGTCCTTAAATTGATAACACAGTACTGCTGAGTAATTTCAGATTACATCATTCTTAACAGTTTTGATTTAGTTTTCCAGGCTCACAGAACTTAAAATTTACATTTCTTTTTGCAATTTGCACCTGCAGGAAGCCACAGCAATAAAAGACATTTTACATGTAAAATCTAGTAATTAACTCTTGTCCTAAGACAATAGAAAGAACTTGAGATCAGTCATACAATGCTATACTTATCAGCTTTCTTCCAGCAGAGTGCACTGAGGTTACATTTTTGAAGCTCAGTACATGTAACAGTTTTCTTATATTTATAAACAGCCTGTGGATTACATTAATATTTACAACTGATATAGAATTATTTACAAAATTCTATCTAGCTAGGCAGCCTTCACAGACTGAATGCTGTAATTAAATCAAAAGGTGCTTTAACAAAGTATTTTTTTAAGGGCGTGCACACTTATGTAACCAGCTTATTGTCCATTTTGTTATATATTTTATATTTTCCCCTAACAGATTTGTTTTTCAGTTGAATTGTACAGGTTATAGCTCACATTAAAGGTGGGAAAAGTTTTGAAGTGATTTATTGTGGTCTCATTTTTTTATATCACAAAAACCTGGCATGTTAACAGCGGTGTGTAAGCTTTTTATATCCACTGTAGGTGGGGAAGCACCAATGCTTCATTTTTATTTAATTAACCTAATTTTATTTCATTATTATTTTAGTTATTATTGGAGCCACGGTGGTGCAGTGGTAGTATTGTTGCCTCACAGCAAGAGGTTTTCCTGTTTGATTCTGGGCTGGAGTGCCTTCTGTGTGGAGTCTGCATATACTCCCAGCGGTCGAGTGGCGTTCGAAAGACATGTGTGAATGGGCGTGCCTTCGTTGAAGGTTGGGCGTCAGGCTGGCAACTCGGCACCATAAAAAAATCTACTGCCAATCATTAGCGGTCTGGAGTTCCGCTGTGGTGACTCCCAACCGGGCAAAGCCAAAAAGACAAACATTATTTTAGTTATTATTGGTATGTGATCTGAAATATATTGGATATGCATTAAAAAGTTTAATTAAATGCATCTATTCCTGTGGAAATAGAATTTCTGTCTAGCATAGCCCAGTTTTTGTTCCTTGAAAAATATTATGTAAATTCTCTCCAAATTAATACTACCAAATTCACATCTTCCATACCAAATATTTTCATGCATTTCTTCAAAAATCTACCCCTTTTTGTTATACTTTCCATTCCAGGCCCCCCAGATACATCCTCAGTATTGCAAATCAAATTTCATTCCCAACCTATAAGTAATATTCACTGCTGAAAGCTGATTATTTCTCCCAGAGTTTTCTTAAGCTCCATTGTAGCAGTTTTAGGTGGAATATAAATATATACGAGTGTAATAATCCTCCCTTGCCAGTAGCTCCTTACTACTACAAATCTACCATTATCTTTTTTATCTCTTCTATCACTATTGGAACTTCTCTTCTAGTTAATGTACATACTACCCTTTTCCTTTGTCCTAGATTTTCTTCTGAATAACCACCCTGAAATCCTTTATTTATCAAATTCATATGCTGAGTTCTTTCCAGATGTGTCTCCTGTAGCACAGCTATTTGCACTCTGTATTTTCTAATGCAATTAAGTATTCTTTCTTTTTTGCATATATCTGTGAAACCAATCACATTTAAATGTAATATGGAAAGTGTTGTCATTATGATAAGATATCATCATTCCCACCTGTTATGTGTCTAGTTGTACAGTTGTGTCTGGTCATATCCATTTGAACCTATGCCACATCTTTTTTGTTTTAATGTAAAAACACACAAAGAAATTACCATATAACACTCCCAGAACCTGTTAATGTAGTACTAATGCACAAAACTATGTATTTCTTCAAGTAATGAAATTTAACCCTCCTAATAGAAACAGTTGTCCCAGACTGACAGCCACACTCATAGATCTGAATTAACCTATAATGAAGCTTATCCTTGCTAAGATATGTGATGCAGCCTGTGCTTCTTCTTCCATTAAGTGCTATTTTTGTCTTATCTTTATTCCTCTCCCTGATGTCAAAAAATACTTGAATGCTTTCAGAAAACGTCTCCTAGCCTTTGAAGGAAGGATATATTCTCATTATCAGATTGTCTCCATAGAAACATGAGAACCAGATACACAGCTGCCTTAGTGTCCACATTTCTTAAAACCAAATAAGAAAAAAGAAAGAAGAAGGAAACACATGGGCATCTGTTTACTTTAGTATCCTTCTTACACACAAAAATAACTGAAAAAGCTTTACTTTATAGCATCCAGTATATGCCATCTATTATAAAAATAACTGTTAAGAACATTTTGTTTTACTTAGTTAATTTTTTCCTCCCTATTCCTCTTTCTTTAATGTTCTTTCTTAAATTAATGACATGGAGTAGGGCATATGCTTTGGAGTCCCCTACAAGTTTAACAGAGACAAAAAAGTCCAGTATTTCCAGGTTTTCCTGTTCCACCATGTTTCACAAATGCAATTGATACTCTGTAATCCCACATTTCTTCATCAATTTCGTAGTTGCTAGTTTTCTTCCTGTTGATCTCTGTTGTCCACATCGAATTTATGTTTAATTTCCAATGTATTCGTGGTTCTTTTAGTCAACTCTTGTGATTTTTTTCTATCTCTCAAGCATTTTCCTTTGGAACATTGGAGAAGGTTTTACTAACATAGTTTTTCTGGCTTTATTATCAGAAGAATAAGATTCAGAATCCCGTTTGTGTGATAGCTCACTTTTTGTTTGACAAAATTTTGTATTTCCTCCTCAGCATGCTTTATTTCCTCTTTAGCATGCTCTGCATCAAAAAAATGATTTTGACCCTTCAGGAAGAAAATATTCTGAAAATAACTGAAGAGCAGCTTGAATCTCACCCCTACTTCTCAATGTTCCCTGATTGAATAAATTTGCTCCTCTTCTGCCTGGTATATAGTAAGTAATCATTTTCCACACTCACTACTGTTGCCCACTTTTAGTACATTGTCCTTCCAACACACTTTTGTCAGAATCAACTCTTTCTGGTAGGAGTGCAACTTTACTATTAAAGGTCTGGGTTGCTTTCTCCTGGCCATATTTGGAGCATACACGTGATGTGCCCTTTCAGTTAACAACTCCTGCTGTGGAATACCCATCCAGTTGCTTATTTCTACTTTCATAAAATTAATACCGTTTGTTCCTTCCAGTTTCCTTGCTACAGCAGAAAATCTCAGTTCTTTCCTATGAGTTGTATCCTGTACTTCAACCATTTTTGAAACATCTCTTCTTGAGCAGGCTCATAATCAACCAGCCATTTTTTCATTTTGATCACTGACTTTTGCAGTTTTATCAGCTCATCTGTATATCTGTTTAAAGCATCTTCCATTTTTTCCAGCCTTTTGTTATTTGAGGTGGTATACTCATTTTAATCAGTTATTAGCACATTTGATTTATTTTCCTCTAGATTATTAGAAGTCATGTTTTGCACCAAATCTGGAGCTTGAACTGCCTTTTGCTGAACAGCTGCAAGATTCTTCCCAGCCAGTGCTGCCTCCTTGTCTTTTTATGATTGATTTGTTTTCAGGTTCTGTGAATTTCTCTTTCTATACCATCCAGGCTGTGCAGTTACTAGCCTGTTACTGAAATTTACCCAAAAAGACAAAGTCACTGATTCGCTTTCCTGGGAGAGCTGATATTAAGCTGTTATTCAGTGTACAGCCATCTTGGAAGTCCAAGAGTATGTAAAATTGATCTTTTAAATTCATGTTTTAATCTTTTTCTTTTTTTTTTTCTTTTCAATTCTTATGTGAATATTTTTCTTGCATTTTTCTTGTTTTCTTTACAAGTTGTATCTTTTTCATAGATGTAAGTTCTCATTTAGAGCTTATTTAAACCTTTTAAGATTTGTATCAGTCATCTGTATGTGTTTAGTGTCACCTATGGTATATTACTTTATGTTAGTACTGAAATATGTATTATTCATCTCTAAAATTCAACAACAATTTGGAAAAAACAGAGATGGAAACTATTGTCGGGTAACAAAGCAGTAAAGTAATGATTACGTAACTTAAAATATATTATTAATTTATGGTTTGATCCAGAAGATCAATGTAATGTGATAAAAAATTAAAACAATTGTCAATTTCCAAAAGTCTTTGCCTACTGCGTTAAGAAAATGGGTTTGTAAGACTGCCATTAAAGATTCGAACGTTTTTTTTTTGTGTGTTATTTGAAAGACTGTTATAAAGCCTTGCATGAATCTGAACAGTATAGGCTTGTAGTAAAACCTGTGTCAAATACTGGTAACACCAAAAAGTAACAGCTGTAGGCATACTGTGTTTACAATGTGGAAAAAGAGGTGGGAGAGAGATATTTTGTTGTTTTGATAGTAACACTGTTAAACCCAGGAAAACTGTAATCTCTAAAAAGCATGCTACTGGAGACATTATGTCTTTGGAATGTAATAAGTTATCTGCTAGAGTGGCTAAAACTACATTGCGTTACTCTGCACTTACCAAGTTAATTAAGAGTAATGTTTTAACTGATGGCAGATAGCTCTGAGGACTGCTAGAGTCAGGCAGTATGGTAGCACAAAAAAACAGTATGTATTTAAAAAGAAATCTAATATTAACAAATCTGCAGAACTTGTATTTATTCATGACAATGAGAAATGGTATGGTTTTACTCAGAAAGAAGTACAAACTGGGTTTGGAAACATAATATTCAGGTTCTGTTTTCCCAGTTTAGTACATGATATTGTTTGATATAACATGATAATAAGGAAGTAGTTTTTTCCACTTTAAAGAGTTATGGAGGCAATGGAAAGAAGGTAATTACTTTGATAAACTAACATATCAATGTACGGAGGGGAACTAACAAGAGAAAAGTCCTACAAATGTGTCTCTTCCTAACAAAGAAAATGGTGAGGGGAACAAGTACCAGACACATCTGAGTGTATGACGCTAACAAACTCCAGGGCATAGTTCCAGAATTTCTTAAAGGTACAAATGTGTGGTTAAAGACTTTGTTTTGCCTGTTTATCTTTTGTTGACCAGACTAGTCCCATTAAGCCAGTGGCCTCTTTTCAATGGTGATCGAAGGTGGTGTTCATTCGGTGACAGAAAGAAGAAATACCATTTTCAGAAACAGGTCAGAATATACTTTTGACTGGTCAGCATGCAAAAACAGAACATCTGAAAGGAATAGGATTATAGCATAAACATACTGCAGCCTGGAAGTGTTTCAAAGCAGGAAATAAAAAGTTATTGCAGCTTGAAAATATTGCAAAGCAGGTAGGCAAAGTGGTTATCAAAACTGAAGAGATACAAATGTCTAACAGAAGGGTGTATTCCAAGGAAATGAAGTTAGGAAGTATAGAAAATGCACAACATGAATTGAATTCCAATCTTTCTATAATGCTAAATCAGAAATCCCAAAGATAGCTTTTACCTTGGTAAATAAAGAGGGAGAAGCAGTACCTGATCAGAGTTTTAAACCCATTTCTGTCAGTGTAAGACTAAAACATCAATGAGAAGATTCCAGGTAGCAGTTACAGAAAAAAGGAAAACGTAGTATATACTAAGATGCAAAGTAACCTTGACCAGGGCCATAAAGATAATCCTTTTAAGCTAAAATACAGAAAATGTAGGCAAAAGTAAGAGTACTCGGTACATTAGGTTCATAAAAAGGGGACAAAAAAATTAGATTAAGTAGATACAGCAGGTGATGCTAATGAATACTGTTATGAGTTGCCATTTCTAAGAGAAGAACTAGACACTGCAACTCCAGTGCTTGTGATGGTGGAGTAGAAGTCAGTGCCTTCTACCTCACAGCAGGCTGATCTGGAGGAAATCTTAGAGTTAACTGACCTTCAGGTAAGGTGGTTAAATTTTTAAAAAGGTACAGTGGGAAGATTGCATTTTGAGAAGCAGAAGGGAAAATATAGCTAGGGTTATATGGGAAGAAACTGAACAAATACTTGCCCATTCATTGAGTTGTAACATAGGTTCATAGGTTCATAGGTTCATACTAGGCTATCTGCCCAAGGGCATTTATAAGCCTAGCCCATAGTTATGTGGCTTTCGCCACCCCTTTAGTTTGAATAAAAACTATGCCTATCATTTTGCTGTGCCTCTGTCAAGCAGTGACGCTGAAGTAATCCCTGGGGTATATCTGCAATCTCCCATCCATTGGTCAAGATTCCTCTTGAACAAGACCAGAGAGGTGCTCTGCCTCACATGTACCGGGATTTTGTTCCACAGCATAGGGAGTCTCTGGGTGATGAATTTGTCCCTCCAGCACGTTCTATTTATAACCGTGTCAAGGTTTAAGTCTCCCGCCCTTGTGGTTCTGAGGGATCTAGATTTTTTGAGGTGAAGCATATTCATCAAATCTGGGTTTGACATGGCCTTATATGTCAGGCACAGGTCACCTCTGAGCAAGCGGTATGAGACTGAATAGAGCTGGAGTTCTTTCAGTCGGGCAGCATAAGACATATTTTGAGACCCTTTATCCTTTTGGTGAGGAACTTTTGGGGCCTTTCAAGCTGCAGCAGGTGTCTGGTCAGATACATTCGAACGGGCATTGTACTCAATCATAGGTCTAATAAGTGATGAGTACAGGGGACGATGACCTCCCTTGATCTAGATGTGAATCCCTTCATGATCAGGTGGGTGATATAGAAGGTTTTCCTAACTACTTTAGCAACATGAGTGTCAAACGAAGGCTACTGTCAACCTGGGTCCCCAGATCTCTGATGACTTTTTCTGTGCTCAGTGGATTGCCACCTATATGGTAGCTAGGGGTAGCCTTGTTTTTCCCAAAGGGTATGACTATGCTTTTTTTGGCGTTTAACTTCAGGCCATGGCTCTGGCACCAGTTATCCATTTCTGTGAGGCCCTTCTGGAGGATATCTGTGTCAGATGTGTTTTCGACTATGGCCCAGTTTGCAGTCATCTGCAAACTTTGTCAGCCATAACCCTCCTGTGTTTGCTTGTACTTCAGAAAAGTAGATGCCAAACAAGAGTGGACCCAGGACTGAGCCCTGTGGGACACCACTTGTGACAGGCTTTGAGTCTGACATGGCTCCAGCAACTCTGACCCTGTGGGTTCTGTCACTTAGCCAGTTTGCAACCCATCTTGTGATGTATGGGTTTACATTCAAGCTGATGAGTTTTTCGATGATACCTGAGTGGGGTATTGTGTCGAAGGCCTTTGCCAGGTCGAGGTAGGCTGTATGGACTGCCTTTCCTCATCAATGGCCTTGGTGACTGTCTCGAAAAAGTCAACCAAGTTTAAGAGGCAGGATCTGCCTTTGACAAAGCCAAACTGAGTTGGATCCAAAGTCTGCAAGTTCCCTATGTCTTTATTTATGAGTTCCATTATGATCCTCTCCATGGCTTTGCAGATAAGGCTTGTCAAGCTAATGGGGCGGTAATTTCCAGGGTCTGTGGAGGCACCGCCCTTATGAAGTGGGACCACAGTCGCCGTGCGCCACTCCTTGGGTACGTATCCTGAGGTGAGGCTAAGATTAAACAGCTGTCCTAACTGTGGGTTTAATTCCTCATTGAGTTCATGAAGCACAGCCGGGGACACCATCCGGTCCCATGGATGCTGTGTTTTTGCCTTAGTGAGGGCAGTTCTCACCTGGGCGTTGGAGATGTTTGGGGGCTACAATCCTCTGGAATAGATATCTCTCCTTTTGGGGAGGGGAGAAGTTTGCACTGAACCTGTCAGCCAGTATGTTGGCAATGTGTGTAGGTTCAGTAATTTTCACATCATTTTGAACTAATTCTGAGCATATCTGGGAGTTTCCTCCTAGGTTTCTAACATAGCTAAAGAAGGCCTTATGATTCTCTTTAGAGTCCTTGGCGATTTTTCTCTCAAAATTTGCCTTGGATGATTTTATGAGAGCTCTTAGTTTTTACTTATAATGATCAAAGGTGTCTTACCTTTCAAGGATTTTGCTCTATCTTGTAGTAGCTTCCTCCTTTTGTTGTAGAGCTTGTTTATGGCTGGGGTCCACCAGACTGGACGCTTGCCTTTGGTACAGAGAGTCTTAGTTTTGTTTGGGATTGCCTGATCCATGCAGTCCTGTAGGTGCTGGTAGAAGGCATTTGTAAGTGATTCAGCGGTTTGAGTAATGTTTACCACTGGCTCAGGGGCCTTAAAGGAGACCACACTAGTTTTTAGAAGTGTGAAATCGGCTTTTGAGAAGTTTTTCAATGTGGTCTTTTTTGCTTCAGGTGGGGCGGGATGAGGACCTCCAGCGAGATTAGTTTATGATCTGATCTCACCAGTGAGGGGTATACTTCCGGTGTTGAACATTTTGATCCCATGTTCGTGATGATGAGATCAAGTATGTTTTCTCCTCTTGTGGGGATGGTGACTAGTTGTTCCATGGCATTTGAGTTTATGAACTCCAAGAATCTTTGGGTTAGAGTGTTCGGGCTTGAGTAGTGTTCCCAGTCTATATTAGGGTAGTTAAAGTCACCTAGTATGATGGTGTTTGGAGATACATTTATCCCCTCCAATGTTTTCAGGAAGGCCATGTGAGGTTCCTGAGTTTGAGAGGGTGGCCTGTAACATGCTACAAATTGCAGAGCAGTCTTGCCTATGGTTAATTGCACCTGGATGGTCTCCGATGCATCATGCATTGCCACCAACCTTGAGGTGTGGGTGTCCTTTATGAATATGGACACCCCTCCCTCCTTTCTTGGTGTTGTCCGGATTTTGGGGCCGGAACGCATGATATGAGGTGAAACCTGTTAGTGCTGGGGTGCTCTCAGGAGCCTTGAACCAGGTTTCTGTCACAGCACAGACATCGATGTTCTCCATATTGAGAAGGGCCTCGAGTGCGTGCATCTTGAGATTGAGACTTCTGGCATTGAGCAGCATTACCCTTAGTTTTTTCCTTTTTGGTGTTCTAGGGTGGTAGGTTTAGAATTTGAGCCTTGCCTAAAAAGGCACTATGGGGTGGCAAGAGCCTTTGCCAATATCCGAAGCCCAGGGTGACAGGTGCAAGCCGTCCCTTGAAGCAGCGTGGCTTGTCCAGCATGTCATCCCAGGCAGACAGACATTGGATCCCTTTGAATGACACCAGAATTTAAGCCAATTATTAAAGCTGATCATCTTATCACTGTATTGTGGCATCATTCTAGGTGAAGGTAGGATACTGCTCAAGGTCAGGGTCATACCTGCCTGGGCTACATAATCAGAGAGCTCCTCAATGTCCCTTTTCATGTAGTCCAAGGAGGTACGTCTCAGGTCGTTGACACCAGCGTGGACAATGACTGAGTCGTACTTGTACCTGCTGTTGAGAGACCTGAGTGCTTGCGTTATGTGGCGGATTCTAGCGCCTGACAGGCAGCTTACTGTGACCTTCTCTTTACTCAGTCTGGTGAGCGGGACGTCAGTGTGTCTGACTATGGAATCACCAATGACAAGTGTGTCTGGCATTTTGTTTGGCCTTAAGGGCTGTGACTGTTTGACACTCTGACTGTGTGGTCTATGTGTTGCATGTGTTGGGTCGTGAGGTGGTAGTTGTTTGGGTGTCTGCTTTGGTGGCCTCTGCTGTTTTGGTAAATTTTTGATCAGAGCCTCCGAGTATGTCTTTGTGTGAGTATGTGTATGATTTGAAGTTGTGATGGTACCATGTGTGACTGGGTATGTATTGTGTGTGGTTACCTTCTCCTCCTGTCTGGTCTTGCCAGTCCTATGTTGAGAGAGCTCAGCCTCCAGTTTGGCCGTATAGTTGCATCTCTCGCATGTATTTGTGTTTTGTGGGAGAAGGAGAGGATTGTCTGTGTACATGAGGCAGTTGTAACATTGCCTCAATATTCCCAGGATCACCAGTTGAGCTGGAGAGGACACTAGCAACTGATCCCTCGACATACTAGAAGTAGTAGATAAAGAGACTTTCAAAGGACTCGGGGAAGTGGGTTTTAGGCTGGTGGGGTACTATCTATAATAAGAGTGCTTTATCAAGGTGCAAGTACTGTAGGAGTAAGTGCTAGGCTTTACAGATAGAGAATAGTCTACTTGGGAATCAAGTAGAGATGAACTTTTCAGTTATAGGATATGCTGGTTAGATCAGCAGTACAGCTCGAGGAAGGTAGTTTTAAGGGAAAATTGGAAGAGTGGAATTTAGATGGCCCAAATAGTTTAACCTTGTTTAACCGCCGCTGCTCTTGTGTGCAACAGTGGTAACTCTAAAGCTAAATCGCGTTTAGCGTGTTTTATAGCAGGGGCTGAAGGGAGCTAGGAATTGGCCCAAAGCGACCAATGGACTACTAGTTTCTGGCTGAAACTTCACCAAATCAGACAAAAGGCGCTCAGTGCTTCCCACTCCCACTGGTAAGCAAAGAAACTTCCCTCCTTCCTAATAAGGCAATGGATCAGTAACAGGAACTAAAAACAAAGCCCAGGGATCAGCAACTCTGAAACTGGACTACTCTAGTTCAGTAAGGCGGAAAACAAGAGATTTTTTGTTTTATTACAGAGACAAGGAAAAACAGACAGTAATTGCTGTAAATCGGCTAGCGCACTTTAGTGTGTAGCCTACAGAAACAATTTGCAACAATTAGTAACTTAAAGTGCAATAAACAGTGTAAAATGCAGAAATCACTTAAAGTAGCAATAAAACAGGCGAAATGCAGTTGCTAGCTTACATAACAGTGGAAAGCCACAAAAATACTTATATCTGGTAGAAAGTCACTCTTTTAGCTCTCTGCTGCTTGGATCACTCTGCAGGCCACCACGAGGATCTGTGCTGAGTTGGTACAAGCTGGAAAACGTGTTTAGCGTGTTTTATAGCAGGGGCTGAAAGGAGCTAGGAATTGGCCCAAAACAACCAATGGACTACTAGTTTCTGGCTGAAACTTCACCAAATCGGACAGAAAGGCTGCTCAGTGCTTCCCACTCCCACTGGTAAGCAAAGAAACTTCCCTCCTCCCTAATAAGGCAATGAATCAGTAACAGGAACTAAAAACAAAGCCCAGGGATCAGCAACTCTGAAACTGGACTACTCTAGTTCAGTAAGGCAGGAAAACAAGAGATTTTTTTTTTGTTTTATTACAGAGACAAGGAAAAAAACAGACAGTAAATGCTATAAATGCTGTAAATCGGCTAGCGCACTTTAGTGTGTAGCCTACAGAAACAATTTGCAACAATTAGTAACTTAAAGTGCAATATTATTCAGAGTAAGTAAGGGTTGAAAGGAAGTAATATTCTAACTGTAAGTGCCCAAGCCTTTCAAAAACATAGTGATGAGATTAGCACACAGCATATGATAGGGATATACCTAGAAATCAACATGACCAAAACATGGATCTTAGCAAGCTTTTACTGGCCTGAAAAAATTAAAGAAATTTAGAGCAACTGTGTTTTTTGTCCTGCATGCCAGAAGATGGCCCCTCATCCATGCTTTGCAAAGACCGTGGGATGTACAGATGTGGTACATGTGCACATTTTTGTTTTGTCAATGAAAGTATGATGATTTTTTCACATTTTATTAGATGCATTAAATTAATGAAATATGACTGCAGCAGCGTAGAGGCTGTATATATTGCAATATGTCAGACTTCAGAAAAGTGTGTTAGTAACACTATCAGGCGATTGGGTAAACAATGTTATGAACATCAGTATTGTATAAAAGCAATGATGAAAATAATATTTTATATAAACATTCTAGAATGTGAACAAATAACAAAATGTTTATATTTTCAATTTTATATCAACTGGAAATTAGTCCTAGAGGTTGAGACTGTGATGTCATTCTTGAGTCTAAGGAACTGTGCTGGGATTTAATTTTCAGTGCAAGTCACCACAATGGGTTGAGTAATTTTATTAGTATAAAAAAAGTATTTTAAAATTAAGAGGATTAAGATAAACTGCTATGGATCTTTTTAAAACTTTTTGATCTAAAATATAGTTAGAAATAATATGCTTTGGTACGTATATTTTATCTATATAATGAACCTGTACATTTGAGTTCATTTTGAATGGTTCAGTTTAATGATGTTGCATTTAATTGTGTAATCTAAATGTAACTTTCAGTGTGACTTTTTTGGAAGGAGTCTCTAGAAAGTGGTGAGATAAATGCATAGTGTTTTATTTTAATAACACCATGAGTTTCAGAGACTGAATTTGTGATATGTGTCTGTTCAGGTTTTAAAATCCTTTGACTCAAGTGCCTGTTGTAGAGGTACCATTCGAATATATTGCAGTGAGGAGTGTTGGGCCATTGATAAAATCCAGCAATGTACTTTGGTATAGTTTGGTTATTATTATTTTTTTTCTCATTTGCCCATGCTTCCTACCAGTCATCAGCCTTCTGTCAGACAGTCAACCCATTTGCTCCACTGAGTGCAAGGATTGGTTGGGGTCACCATTTAGTCAGCCATCAGAGTTTTTTTTTTTTTTTCAAAACAAGTTTATTGTTTTAACATATAAGAGAAATATCATAACAATTTTATACAAATAATTAAAAATAGGTATTATTATAATATTCAACAAAACAACTAAAGTATTTACAAAGACATCCACTACAATCAGATCAATTAATTAAACTAAAATACTGTGCTATTGAAATTAGAATTTTTTTAACAAATTTTGTAAATTATCCCATACAATAAAATGTGATGTTTTTCTAGTTGTTCTCATTCTAATTGTGCTTATTTCCATATGACACATTATATTCATAACATTTTTAAATTCATTGAACGAAGGAGGTGTATCTGAAATCCAATTTCTAGTTATTATTTTCCTAGCCACTGCTAGGATAGACCATAACAAGGAAGCTTAATCTTTTAACACATTGAGGTACAGGTGTGTTGAATAATATAAGAGACTTAGAAATAATGAAATTATCTGTAAAAAGAGCCTGCAAAATTCATTAATTGACTTCCAGTATTCTTTCAACTTCATACAGTCATAAAACATATGAGCCCAGTCAGCATTAATTTCTACATTACATCTCTTACATAGATTATCTTTATTATTAATTTTATTCATCATCAAAGGTGTATAAAAAGATCTATGTAAAAATGTCCATGTATAAAGTCTCCAGACAATGGAAGATGTAGTTCTATAAGCAGATTCCAATATATATTGTTTATCTTGTTGAGTTGGTGGGTCCCCATTAATAGAGGTGAAATAATTCCAGTATGAATCTACATTGTAAAAAGTTTCTTGTCTGATAATTTTATGTATATATGAAAGTTTACCTTTATCAGAAACTTTATGCTGTAAATTTATTATCAAGTAATCAATCAATCAGAGTTTTTTGAGAATTCCAGTCAGAGACCATTTACCCTTTATGGGAGGGACTTCATGTGCAGAGCAGCAGCTGTGGGAGAAAATGGCAAACACCATGAAATAAGGTGTTGAGTCATAAGGTGGAAATTGTTCCTGCTAGAGGACTTTAGAGAGTGCTACAAACAGAAAACATTTCCCAGCAATACAAGACTGAGTTGAAAATACATGCTGTATGTTTAGTTTATTTTGCTTGAAAGAACCCACATTATTTTTGTTTGCATATAAACATTATTTTTATAAGGGCTTTGGTCCCGGCTGCTTTGCTGCTTTAATCTTCCATGTGTGTCTCTCTCTCTCTGTCTCTCTCTCTCTCTCGATATATATATAAAGAAACCTCTATAGATATCTAACTCTCTCTCTCTCTCTCTATATATATATATATATATATATATATATATATATATTTATGTCTGTGCCTGTCTGTGTGTATGTATACAGAAGATACATTGATGGATAGACAGATAGAAAGTATATATATATATATATATATATATATATATATATATATATATATATATACAGAGGGAGAGATGATAACTAGATAGACCGAGTGATTTTATTTATCTAATTATAAAGTACACAATATCGTTATGGGGTTATGTTATTTGAATCTATGAACTTGTTCTCCTCCCTACACAATGATCTTTATGTTGCCCTATATAAGTAAAGTTTTATTTGTTTATGTGGCATTCCTGTGCTCTTCATCTACCTCAGTATCCATCATTTTTAGCTTTGCATGAGAAATCTCACAGCACTTACTTTTTTTTTTTTTTTTTGGGTCATTTGCCTCTGGTCAGACAATATATAACTCATTGTGTTTAACGACTATTACATGTGACAGTAAAGCCGTATCCCATCTTTAACATTCATTTTTTCTTCAAAGTGTCTGCATTGATACAATTTTCAAATTATTAAATAAACTTAAATCAGGGTCTCTTGCTTTGGATAATTTTACTGAATTCTTAAAAATCACAGCATGCTGCATTGGACATCAGTTTACTGTCCATCTTGGTGCATGTATAAAAGAAGGAATGGTACAAATCTGATGGAAATAACCAGCAATGGCCCTTGTTTATTAGGGTGATCTTTCAGCATTGGTTAACAGGCATCACTCCATTTCACTGTTATCCCATCCTTCCAGAGTGCTTGAAAAATGTATGCACAGCAGCTTTTGGAATATCTCTTAAACTCCCATGCTTTCTCTAAAATGCTGCACATATTTCATACCAATCAAGGCAGAGATGCTGTTTTCCTTTATTTTGTTGAATACAAATTCAAATTACTTGAGAAGGGCAAATACGTTGTTTCATTTTTTTCTTAATCTTAATTTGTCTAAAGCCTCTTTATTGTTTCCCACTGAAAACGTCTATTTAGAGTTACTGATGTGTTATACAGTAGTTCTCCGAGGGTTTATATAAGCAAACACAAGCAATGAGGTGGAATACAGTGCACTACCACAGTAAAACATACATAAATAATAAAATAAACAAACACCACTGTTTCTTCCCACAATCCTATTAAAGTTGTTTGTGTCCATCAAGTCTCGGTGCTTGGTCTACACTTATTCAGTCTATTCTTAAATGAAGTGTCCACTCATATTGGGATTTTAAAATCCATATAATGTGAAGATGATTCACCAATTGCTCTGTTTGCACACCCCAGTTAGTCTGCTCAAACCTATATTTATGCTTTCATTTAGGTATGACTGAACATGCCGATGCCTCTAAATCCAACTCACTTCTCTTCTTTCTTAAGCCAGGTTCCAAACATTGTTCTAATAATCCTTTGTGCCTTGTTTAAAAAGTAATATTTTAGCCATTGAAAATAAGCGTTGAGTCCCTTTACTTGATAACCTCAGTTAATACAAGGAGTGTCATCTTCAAAACTAGGAGTAATTTATTGGTAGCCAATTAAAATTTGACCTAGACATTAAGAACCTTTTTCTTAAGCAAACATAAAACTAGGGGGAATTATGTAGGGCAAAGCATTCCTCACAGAAACTGCAAAAATTGCCATAAAAAAACTATCTCAGGGATTCATAAAGAACCCCCACTTCTTGAGTAAACACTGTGGTAAAAAGGCCCCGTTTCTGCAATGCAGTATTTTGTAATTCAGTGACACATTAATTGCAATGAGGAAAGTCATCATTATCAGCTAATCTGCATATTTCTGAATTACCATTAACTACTGCAAGTACAGAACAGCACGTACTGCAGTAGTAAAAAGTGGTGGTGGCTGCATTTTGTTAGGACGGACATCCCCCCTCAGTCACCATCCCACACGCAATACACACATTCAAACATATGCATATACACATCCATACCTCATATTTGTCCCTGTGTTGTCAGAATTTCAATGTTGACACCGTTTTTCTGGCCTCGTAAATCAGATATCATTACATTTGTCAATGATGTCACCTTTTTTCTGACCTCATAAATCACATATGATTACATTCAATCTTTAATGCCAGACATCAGAGTTTCACACTTCATATCCTTGATTAAATCCTTGGTAGTGCAAACACTGTTAGACTAGCACATTTTTAAGTTTGTAGGAGGCATAATTAAGATCCGTTCCTGTTTTTGTCATGTCTTGTACTACAGAGTTGAGTGGTTTGCCTGCTATTCCCTCTCTCTCTTTCCCTTGTACGCCATGAACTGTTGCAGGCATAGAATAATGCTAGGGCTCCTCAACCTGTATTTAATAACACTCTGCTATGCGAACTTATCAGTTACTGCAGCAAGTTAGTGCCAAGTTTTACTGAGGCAAGGGTACAGGGCTCTAATCTAGTTATCCAACAGTTACCTCTTTTTTAGTGGTATACCTGGTGCAGAGGACTAATATCCTATGTTGGAGGCGAAAGGGTACAGGTATGGGATCCCTTTTAGTGTCTTTAAGGTATATTAGTATATTACTTAATAGTAACCCTGGTGTCCAGTAGCTCCCACACTGTTTTTTTTTTTTTTTTTTTTTTTTTTTTTAATTAAGTGCTTTTAAGGCATGTGATGTAGAGTAACCCATGTGTCTAGCGCTTCTTTTCAGTCTCTATTATGTATAACTGTCAGTATTGCATGGATGTTATTCCTGGTGTCTGGTGTTTCTTCCCATTCCAGTTATGTGCAAGTGCCATTACAGCAGTTGGAGTTGTATCTTGAGTCTAGTATTTCTCCTCATTCCCATTTTATGTTAAGTGCCATTAAGGCATGAGAAATTATGCCTGGTGTCTAGTGTTTACCCCTTCCATATTTCCAATATTTTTAAATGCTGTTAACTCCTGATCCACAGAGCTGAAGTAATACCTGGTGGCTAGAGTTCCCCCAACTCAGTGTTATTTATGTATTTATTTTACCTTTGTTTACTGGGTTTAGCCAAAATTCCAACAAAAGTAAGAGCACGGACAGCACCACAGCTGTAAAGTTTATTACAAAAATAAAGAAAAGATCAAAACAAAGTTACAAAGAATAAATCCTTACAAAACAGTGGTGAGTGCTTTCAAGGATCTACTCCTTGTTGCTTTTCACTTTTCACTGACAGTTTTGTGCTTAGAGAGGATATTTACTTTTATTAGCCAAAATTCCCTTTTCAGTGGAGTCTTGGGCTGTGTGCAGTTATGGCCACCATCCCTACCCACAGACACACACACACACACACACACACACACACACACACACACACACACACACATATGCCCATATTCGTTCCACAAACAGACACACACACACAGCCCCCTTCCTACCTAGTCGTACTCCACAGACACACTCATCCATTCACCCATATACACACACAAACCTACTTCACCTATCTCCTCACTAATCTCCCTGCTCCTACTTGCCAGGCAGACAAGCATTCACACATGCAGCCCCTCACACTCAGATGTGCAGCCCCTGTCATAACCTAACCAGTAAACTCCCCAGCTGTTACCTTTGCCAAGATTGCAAGCTGTCCTTTTGGCCATGTTCATTACTGCGAGCAGTAAGGAGAGGATGTGCTACATTGCGCAGCCCAGTGAGTCAGTGGCTCACATGTCTGTGTAAAAGGCTTACCACAATCAGTTTCTTGGGAAGAGCACATAGCTAATTAGCATGTACCTCTCTCCTGGGCTGCTCATTAGTATTTAGCACAACCTCAGAAACAGCTCACTGTGGTACTGCACATCTTCATGCAGAAGCACTACAGCAGAGCTGTCTCTGAATCCCAAAAGTTACTGCAAAGGTGCATGGTGTACACCTCGCTGTAAGTTTTCTGAATTCAGACCTATATGTACACACTTCCATCCTGTACGCGTTCCATCATTTCACTATTATCATCTCATCATCATGGCATAAACTCAAACATACATACAGTAGAATGTCTAGATCTTTTGTTGGCTACCATAGTAAAATACATTTTTGTCTCTCTTGTCATCTTCTAAGCAAGCCGTAATTCCTTCTAATATCACCCAACTTTCCCCTCTGTGTCTCACCTCAGTACTTAGTGTACCAAACCTCATGATATAAGAGCTTCTGTTGAGCATATTGTAACTATTTCAAAGTCACGCTACAAATGTGACAATTAAAAATTTACTATTGTCATTGGCATACAGTGGAACAAACTGCCATTCAACAATTGGGTCAAATTTCGACAAATGTACTTTCAAAGCCTATTTAAAGGTTGATACTAAGTGCCATTGGACATGTAACTGCACAGCCAGAAACAGTATCTTAGTAATATAATATGTTACTTAGTAAGGTGGGTTATCCATTACTAAGTTGCTGCTCCCATTTGCACTGTGCCCTGCTGTCATGTGTAAGTGTGATCTATAACAAGTTTCACTCATTAAGCATGATTGCTATTTTATACTTTTTTTTTTCGTGGGCAGAACTTGAAAATGTGCCATCTGGACCAGAGCTCTACCCCAGTTAACAAATAATATATAAAAAAATAGGGTGTGTTCTCACTGGTGATAGATAAGCAGCATCACTGTGTGTGTGTGTGTGTGTGTGTGTGTGTGTGTGTGTGTGTGTGTGTGTGTGTGGTGGTTGGTTGGGCAAGGAAAAGCGGCATTGCAGTTGCAGGGTTACCAGTACTATAGGTTCATAGGTAAGTACTAGGCTATCTGCCCAAGGGCATTTATAAGCCTAGCCAGAATGTGTTGGCTTTCGCCATCCCCTTAGATTAGTTCCCTGTGCCTCTGTCCAGCAGAGCCATTAGTTCCCTGCGCCACTGTCCAGCAGAGCCATTAGTTCCCTGCACCACTGTCCAGCAGAGCCACTGCAGTGATCCTGAGGTAAATTTTCTGTTTCCCATCCACCCGTCAAGGTTTTTCTTGAAGAGTGTTAGTGAGGGACTGATGTATATTGGAATCCTGTTCCAAAGCATGGGGAGTCTCTGGGATAGGAATCTGTCCCTCCAGCATGTCCTATTTATCGTAGTGGTGAGGTTTATATCTGTAGAGCGTGTGGCTCTCCGGGATTTGTTTTTTTTAGGTGGAGCATGTCCATCAATTCTGGATTGGACATGGCCTTGTATGTCAGGCAGAGATTGCCTCTGAGTAAGCGGTATGCAACCGAGTACAGCTGGAGTTTCTTGAGTCGGGCTGCATAGGGCATATGTTTGAGGCCAGTAATCCTCTTATTGAGGTACTTTTGTGGCCTTTCCAGCTGTTGCAGGTGTCTTGTAAGGTACATCCTAAATGGGGCGTTGTATTCTATGATGGGTCTAATGAGTGATGAGTAGAGAGGCACAATAACCTCTTTTGTTCTAGATGCAAACCCTTTTGTGATTAGGTGGGCCACATAGAAGGATTTTCTAACCACCTTAGCAATATGATTATCAAAGGAGAGATTACTATCTACTTGGGTCCCCAGATCCCTTATTACATTTTCTGTATTTAGTGGACTACCACCTATGTGGTAGTATGCGGGTACTTTGTTTTTTCCAAAGGGGATGACTATGCACTTTTTGGCATTTAGCTTGAGGCCATGATTTTGACAGTGATTGACAGGGCCCTACATTCTTCTGGTATGGTTATGGGCCTTTTTGGGGGTGAAGTTTGCACTAAACCTGTCTGCCAGAATGTTTGCAATATCAGTCGGTTCAGTGTATTTTGTGCCATTCTGCACTAACTCAGAGCAGATCTGAGAGTTTCCACTTAGGTTCTTGACATAGCTAAAGAACACTTTGTGGTTATCTTTGGAGTCATTGGCAATTTTTCTTTCGAAACTAGCCTTGGATTATTTAATGAGGGATCGTAGTTTCTTGCTGATACTGATCAGGGATGTCTTTCCTTCTTGGGATTTTACTCTTTTCTGTACTAGTTTCCTCCTTCTGTTGTATAGCTTGTTTATGGCAGGGGTCCACCAGACTGGTTTCCTTTTCTTGGAGTAGTGAGTCTTGGTTTTACTTGGGATAGCACGATCCATGCATTCCTGCAGATGCTCATAGAGTGCCTTTGTAAAGGTTTCAGCAGCTTGGACAGCATTGTGCTTTAGCATGGGGGCTGTGAACCTTTCCACCTCGGTCTTAAGTAACGTGAAGTTTGCTTTTGAAAATTTTTTCATGGTGGTTTCCTTGATTTATGGGTGGGGGGGCGGAATGTGGATATCCGGGGTGATTAGTCTATGGTCTGATCTAACCAGTGAGGGGTGACCTTTGGTGTGGAACACTGGTCGCCCATGTTGGTGATGACCAGGTCCAATATGTTGTTTCCTCTGGTGGGGGTGTTGACCAGTTGATCCAGGGCTTTCGAGTTTATTAATTCTAGGAAGCGTTGGGCAAGGGAGTTAGTACTTGAGCAGTTCTCCCAGTTTATGTTTGGGTAATTGAAATCACCCAGTATTAAGGTGTTTGGTAGGACCTTCATATTTCCCAGTGTCTCCAGAAATGCAGAATGGAGGTCCTGGGCCATGGTGGGTGATCTGTAGCAAGCTACAATTTGGATTGCAGTTTTGCCCATTGTTAGTTGCACATGGATGATCTCTGATGCATTGTGCTGTGCCACTAACCTGGAGGTATGGGTATCCTTGATGAATATGGATACACCCCCGCCTTTTGTGTTTCGGTCCTGGTTCTGTGGCCGAAAGGTATGGTATGAGTTATAGCCTAGTAGTGCTGGGGTGCTCTCAGGAGCCTTAAACCAGGTTTCTGTTACTGCACAGATGTTGATGTTCTCCATACTGAGGAGCGCCTCGAGTGCGTGCATTTTGAGGTTTAGACTTCTGGCGTTGAGTAGCATTACCCTCAGTTTTTGGTTACTTGGGATATTTATGGTGGTGGGTTTGTCTTTTGAGCCTTACCTAAAAAAGGCACTATGGGGGGCGGCAAGAGCCTTGGCCAATATTTGAAAGCCTAAGGGTGACAGGTGCAAGCCATCTCTTGCGAAGCAACGTGGCTTGTCGAGCATGTCATCCCAGGCGGACAGATACTGGATCCCCTTTGAATGACACCAGAAAATTAGCCAGTTGTTGAAATTGATCATTTTTTCTTTATACTGTGGCATTATGTTTGGTGAGGGCAGGATGCTATTCAGGGTCAATACCGGCCTGGGCTACATGATCAGAGAGCTCTTCCATGTCTCTTTTCATGTAGTCCAGGGAGGTACGTCTCAGGTCATTCACACCAACATGGACAATGACAGAGTTGTATTTGTACTTGTTAAGGAGTGACCTGAGTGCTTGTGTTATGTGGCAGATCCTGGCACCTGACAGGCAGCTAACTGTAACCTTCTCCTTGTCCAGCTAGTTAGTGGGACATCAGTGTGCCTGACTATAGAGTCGCCTATTACTAGTGTGTTGAGTATGTTATTTTGCATTAAGGGCTGCGATTTCGTGGCACACTGATTATGTGAAGTATGTGTTTCATGGTTGGTGATGAGGTGTGGAGGTTGCTTGGATGTCTGCTTTGGAGGTCTCTGTTGCTTTTGCAGATTTTTATTTAGAGCCTCCAAGTATGTTTTCATGTAGTCATGTGTGTTATTTGCCGGTGTTAGTTTATTAGGTCTATGTGAGATTGGTGGTGTGTTGCAAGTATTACCCTTCTCCTCTTGACTGTCAGTTCCAGTCTTAGGTTGAGAGAGCTTTGCCTCCAGTTTGGCTGTATAATTGCATCTCTCGCATATATTAGTGTTTCGTGGTAGGAGGAGAGGGTTGTCTGTGTACATGAGGCAGTTGTATGGGGAACACAATTACTGGAAAGATTTTTCCTGCTATATAAAATATTTTTTATTCCTAATATACTGCTTAGTGTACTAAGCTGTATGTTAAGCAACATGTCATCAGTAGGAGTGATGCCTGTGCCAACAAACATACCACCATTTGATTTCACTTAGATGCAGTCCATTAGGTTATGCTGTTGGGACTATGCAGATGTGATGTTGTGGTTGTGAATCTAGTGTGACTGGGCGAAGGTTCATTTGCATGTGTACTCCATATACTCAGAGCTATGACTGCACACAAATGGGATAAGGCTGTGTACTGTGTCTTTCCCATTATGCACCTTGGCCCATGAATCTGATAGCCCTTTTGCTATACCACATCACACAAAGTTTATGAATAGTACCTAGTGAATCTAAATCAAAGGTCATTCCTAACAAAACAGTACAGATTGTGCAGACAGAGGTCCTTACATAAAACAACAACCTGTATTATTTCACCATGTCAAACAAAGTTTAAGAATAGCAGCTAGTGAATTTAAACCAACGGTCCTTACTAACAAAACATGACAGATTCTTTGGACAGAGGTTCTTCCATAAAACAACTCATATTATTCCAATTCTGAGGGAATGCATAGAGCAACCTGAGCAGAAGAAATGCTAAATACTGTTGTGTGGAGAATTAGAGTGCATTGTGGAAAAAGTACCTTCAGGAAAACTTAAAATCATGTCAGTATGGCAGCCCCATTTGGCCATTTTGGAGTAGCAGAATGAATTAAAAAAAAGTAAGAATAGCCAATTGGTCATATAGCTACATTGGTATTGCAACAAAGAAGATATGATTGTTTTTTAGCTTCTAACCATAGCAGTAATTTAAATGACTTTTTTCACTGGTTTAGATTAAATTATGCAACAGTCTGCAAGCAGTGACAGACAGTGCATTTAACAGAGCAGTACCATACCAGTACCTCCATATTCTGTGGAGCAACATTTGCTAAATATTGTAGCCCCACTCTTTTGACAGAAGGACAGTGGCTTAGTGGTAAATTGTTTGCTTCACAGCTTCAGAAGACATGTTTTGATCATGAACTCTGGTCACTGTCTTTGAAGAGTTTTTACATGTTCTCCACACGTCTCTTATGTTTTTTTTTCCTGGGTACTCCACTTTCCTTCTGCCTTCCAGAAATTTGCAAATTGATTGAGTATATTAAACTGTATGTACACATACAATGTTTACATTGGCCATTGTTGTGCAAGTGTTGGCTGAAAAATGTCCAGTTCACTTACCTAGTTAATTAATAAATACATCAGGAAGAGCAATGAGCAGAACTGGTAGCCAAAGCAGTTCATATTTTCTATCATATTGTATACATACATATTTCTAAAGCAAATGTTGTGTTTATGTTTGGCAGTAATTGTTCAGGATATCATAAAAAGTGGCTATCTCCGTGGTCATTGAGTGAGTTTAACATTGCAGTCTGGAATGAATGTGAGTGATAAGAAGCGTGTGAGAATATGATATCTTCACCGCCAAAGAAACTAAACACATTTATATTGTGACCTAAGTGGAACTGCCTAAACAAATGGGATGATACAGTTAGAGATTTTACATGTTGTCTATTTATTTATGCCCTCTGTTAAATTAGATTATCTTGCATACTGTAACCTTGGTATGCCCTTTATGTTGTTTCAACACTGCAGTCTGATAAATAATTTGAAATACTAAAAACTTCAAGAACAGAAGCATGATGACAGCATATAAATCAGCCAAGTTCCCTAATGGAACGTATCTTCAAATTGCATGCTTTTATGACACACATTTTGATAGCTGTTTTGAGAATATTTTCCTCAAAACTTCCCAGTCGTTTAAATATGTCTGCATTTTTTAAGAAACGTATTAACCTGATTCTGATTACTGACACTATGTTTACTTGCTGTGTCTCTTGATTACTCATTTCTCTGTTATTTATTCCTTCCCTCCCTGTAGTCTTATTATGAAGAACCTCTTTATTAAAAATAGGCGTGTTTATTTAAAAAAAAATCTGGTTTAAAGTCCTGATGAGTATTACATTTGTATGAGTGATGTGCCAGCATATGGATGTTCAAATGCAGTTTAAATTGAGGACTTGTTCAGATAGTGATGTTAGTGGTTTTTAATATATTTGTCTTTTTGCCTATTTATTTACTTTGTGTGCTATTTATTTATTATTTGGTTTGCTTTTTAATCAGTTGTATAAGAATATGAAATGCATTCAAGCTGTTTGGTATTAGAACAATATTTTATGCTTTTTAAATAACCGAGCTGTCCTGGTTGACGGTAGTTATTTGTTTATTGAAGTTTGGATGGCCACACTAGCACACTACTCCTAAATTAGGACTCATATCAGCCACAGACTGGAAGGTCCACAGTAAGACTGTAATATACTAGAGATGTTACAAAAGAGACATTTGAGTTTCTATAGCAACAAGTTCCCAGGTTACTTCAGGGTAGTATACAAAGGCTATGTAATACCTCCTCAGTTAAATCACATGATCTTTGTTTAGTAACATGGGACAGTGTGTCTGGCAGTTAATGCATTGGATAAAGGCTATGAGCTGTTAATGAGCTGCTTCCTGTAGTTGGGGGGGGGGGGGGTGATTCTCTCAACCACCATTTGCCTGATATGCGACTCTGAGCAAGTTACTTAACTGGACAAGACTCCAAGGCAATTGGGAAATTGGGATAGGCACCTCAGTGATATCCTGGACTGCATGCTTAGTAACTACATGTAAGCCTATGAACTAGTCAGTACAAAACAAGGCAGATGTTGCTAGGAGACATTTATTTTGTTTACAGTAGTTATGTGGCTGGATAATGAGTATTACAATCATTGATGATGGTAAGTTTTCTGTTAATATGTTTAAGGTGTAGACACGAGAAATTCACATGACAGAGAAGCTGCATTGCTGACATTTTTTAATCTATTTTGAGGATGCGTTAACAAATCATTATGATTGGAGATCATCCATGATAACTGTTAGTAATAAGAGTGAGATTCAGCTATCCTGATGTATTACCAGTTAAAAAAAGTGTGGATGTGCAAACTAACAGCTTTAAAAATTGTAACTCATGTAGCACTACATTACAGATGGCAACTGGAAGAGCAAGTCTTTAATCAGCCAACAGCTTTAAAAGCTGACATATACTTTAACTCTGCCTCTTTTGATTTTGTTTTTGTTTGTGCCAAGTGAAGTATATTAACAGCTTCAAAAACTTCCAGTTCATTTCCAGTGTAGATCTGTGCTAGCTGCCTTGTGAGAACATACCAAGTTTGCTATAACAGGATTATTTTATTGTTCTCAATTTCAGAGTATAATTAGTGTACTCCATGTACTACAATAATATTATGTACAAAAATTACAAATATAGATAACATTCTAACCGGGTAGAAGGCTAACACATTAATGCAGGATGCTAATTCAGTCTCACACGCCAAAGTTCTTTAGTAGGCCAGTCGGTACTTTTCTGTTATCGGGGCAACACTTGTAAAGAGTGCTGCACTGACGACGTCATTGTATGATGGTGTATACTGAGTGACTTCAGGCCTCTCAGTGATTTAACAGAAGATCAAACAAAATTTTAAGGTGAAAATCAGGAAACCTTTAAAAGTATGTATTACAACATACTGTTAAAGAAAATGTGTACACATCATCACTGCTGTTAAGCAACTGTGATGGCAGTGTCAGTGAAAAAGTCCCAGCCCAAATTTAGGCAAAAAATATGGGTTGTAATGTAATTGCGTAAAATGCTTTCTATGCATGATGGAAATGGAACATCCGCTCACGTCAGGCTTTCTTCTGCCAAAAAATAAATAAATAAATAAAAAATCTGAGGAACATTAAGAACTGAGGTCTCATGGGCTTCAGACACACTGTCCCATCTGCATACTACTATTTTCAATTTTCTTGTCTCTCACGGAAGTGTGTCCCGGACAACTCTTTGCCTATCAGTCAAGACATGCTACAAATTTAAACAATCAAGTGCAGGCTCCAGTGAGACTCCTGTGACACTCATTTAGCAACACTTGAGGGCATCGTTGCGGGCCAGTTTGCACTGGGGTGTACTGTCTGCTACACCTTCAGAAGTGAAAATAACTCCACCTAAGCAACCGCTAGTGCTCTGTTTGTTGACAGTGTGTGCATTTACACTTTAAAAACAGAAAGTACAGCGTATAAAGTGCAATTCTTTCAGGGAGGGGGATTACTAACACTCACAAAGGGAGAGCAAGCCTTTTGTAGGTATTCCAATACAAAAGATTCACTGTGAAATCATTGTGAGCGCGTTTTAACATTCTAACAACTCTTTACAAGTGTTGCCCCGATAACGGAAAAGTACCGGCCAGTCATTGTCAATCAAATCTCAGTAGCTGTATGATATAGGATACTTTCTCCATCTCACATACCAGAATTCTGTACTAGATAGGCAATTATTAATCAAATCTCAGTAGTACATAAACTATAATAAGTAATATATGTAAGGTATTCTGGGAATGTAGGGAGTGTACTGTAAATAGCTCTGTTTGTATTATGTGGAAAGAAGTAAAAAAATTAAATGGTGCAACCAAGCTCCACATAAAGCAAGTAAAGAAAAAAACGTTGGGATAAGGCAACCAGCAACCAAAATGACTAGATTAACAAGGATTATCGGTTATACATCGGGGAATTGTACAACATCAGAAAGTACAACAACCCAAGACTTTTCAAAAAAAGCTTTATGAACTTGAACACAAGTTGGGTAAGGTACAGAACTTACAATGCGACAATGTTTTTTTAAAAAGAGTGCATTACACGCAAACAAGTACCAAAAGGTATGTGAATGTTTAAATTCCCCAACAGACTTGTTATTCAAGATAGTGAACTAACTGAATTATTAGATATGTTTGACAAACATGGCATTGAATTGCTACATTTCATTATTAAATTGAATAATGTTAATTTTAATAAGCTTCTAGAGGAAGTCTATGTTTTAAATGACCAAATTTTGGAAGACTTGCTTTTTGAAACTAATGTTTTTAAGTATGAAGGAATTTTAAACAGAGTTGAAGAACAGGTGATAAAGAATTTAGAACAGAAAAAGAAAAACTTGATAGGGATGGGAAGGATTATTTGAATAAAAAAACATATCCAGTACCAAAAGAGTATGTAAGTGTTTATAATAATGGGAGACAAACATCTGTATATAATAATGAACAGTTGAGTAAAATAGAAGTGGTTTATGAAAATTATGAGACTGAACATCCTCAGAGGGAAAGTACTGGTTATGATGACAGATATTATGAGGAAAATGATCCCCTCTTGTGTAGGTCAGAAAGGATTTACAATAGAAATCAACAAAGGAATAATATTTTTTTTATACCAGGGGCAAGCTCAGAAAGGGGGATGGAAACAAGGGAAAACACAGAAGTGGAATTACAATGCCAGGAGCCAAAATTAGGTAAAAAGAATTTGTTTCAGCCTTTGATGGGAAAATGTTAATTTTTCAAGGGTTCCATATTTTTTAATTACACGGAACTCAGTATTAATGAGGCACATTTTACCCTTTTTAAGAAAGGTTTTAAGTTCGTTCCAGCTTCTATAATTAATTACACTGAGGTGGCAACAGAGTTAAGGCTATTTACATGAAAGTTGAACCTACAGATGCAATTTCAGAATAATCCATTAATAGAAAACAAATTCAACTTACTAAGTAAAAGTAAGTAAATCGCAGCTGATGCTCTGGCCTACCCAGCATACATCTTGATTAACCGATCTCTGTCAGAAAGTTACGTTCCCACACTGTGGAAAGTATCACATATAATTCCCCTCCACAAAGGTGGACCCTCCGCAGAACTAACCAATTACCGCCCCATAGCTATTCTCTCTCCACTCTCCAAAATACTAGAGAGATGCATACACTCTCAGGTCTCAGACTACCTCCTTACTAACAACCTCCTTTCCAGTACTCAGCATGGTTTCCGACCAAACCATAGCACCACCACTGCCTTACTCTCCTTTACTAACACTATCCTTCAGCATAAAAACAATGGCTATCTCTCCTCTGCTACTTTCCTCAACCTATCTAAAGCATTTGACATGGTCCCACACAAACAACTTATCTCTGTCCTCAGTAACCTATCTTTCTCACAATCAGTCACCAACTGGTTTCAGAGTTACCTGTCTGACCGCCAACAATCCGTTGTATGGCAGAATGACATATCTCTCCAACTACCTGTCTCCATAGGGGTTCCCCAAGGATCCATCCTTGGACCCCTACTCTTCTCTGTTTACACCAATAATCTAGCCTCTGCCACCAAACATGGCACACTCATACAATACGCAGATGACTCGACCATCATCTGCTCAGCCCAGTCCCTACCCAAACTGCAAAAAGTCACACAGGAAGCCTTTTCCTCTGTTGAAACATGGTTATCCGATGCCCAATTAATACTCAACCCAAACAAAACTAAACTACTCATCTTCCAGCCCACCAAACATACTCAAAACAACTCTCACTTTAACATCACAGCAAAAGACAACACCACTATATACCCAACTGAACACACCAAATTGCTAGGAGTGGAAATAGACAATAAACTAAAATTTGACATTCACATATCCATGACCATAAAAAAAGTCCACAAAAAACTAGGAGCGTTATACAGAAATAAGCAATTTCTCACCAAAGCAGCAAAGATTTCAATAGCAAATTCCCACCTTATCTCCACCCTACTTTATGGCTCTCCAATATATACCAATCTAAGGCAATGTGATCTAAATAAGCTAGAGACCTGCTTACAACAAAATCGCCAAATTCGCCACAGGGGCATCCTACCGTAGTCACCACTGTCTCTCACTTGCTGAACTGGGCTGGCTTGAACTCCCTCACCTCCTTCAGTGGTATCAACTCTCACTCGCCCACAAACTAGTAAACCATCCACTAAATGTCCCATCCCTCCAGAATCTACTCCAACCCTATCGCACCACCAGACCACTAAGATCCAGCAACAAAAATCACTTGCAGATCACTAAAGCCAATAACTCTGCTGGTGAAGCACTATTCTCTTGCGCCATAGCCAAATTATGGAACTCACTCCCACCCACAATTACCTCCGTACCATCATGCACCCACTTCAAAACTTTACTAAAAGTGCACCTAAAAACATGCTGGATATGCCCTTGCAACTCACACTCTAATATCATCCACCCCATCCAACCACTACCTTTCTTTCCACTCCACTAACTACCTTGATTATAACAAGCTCAGATGCTCATAAGCCTAGTACTTATTATACAGCAGGAACTTCTCATTGTAACATTTGTTAATGTCTGTTATGTACTTCACATATAAAGATTCTAGTTGTCTACTGATGTACTATGTTCTTCATCTGTAAATATGTTGTAAGTAATTGCTATGTTAAATTGTTAATCGCTATGTAATCCAATGTAACTACTGTCTGTTTATTTTACTGTGGAGCTTTTCTCCCCGGGCCTCCGCTGAAAATGGACCTACGTCCAGTCGGACACTGCCAGTCAACAAATTTAAATAAATAAATAAATAAATAAAGTAAAAATAGTTGTTTTGATCCCCCATTCACCTGACCATAGCTGCCTTTGAAAGAATTTGTTCAACAGATTTGTTTAAAGTAACTCATAAATATAAAGGCAAGTATTATAATTTAAATTCCCAAGAAAGTATGTTACTTAAGAAACTCAGAAGTAATGAGAATTACAGAATAATGCAACCAGATAAAGGTGGAGAGGTGGTTTTAGTGGATAAATTGGGTTACATTGCACAAATGTTTAACATATTTTATGATTCAAAAAATATAGCATCTAGAAATGAAAGGTTTATTGCACACAGGAAGATTCAACTGTTATTGGAAGATGCCCTTTTACAAGGTGTCATCTCTGAGGATGTGTTTAATTTTCTAAAAAATGACTTCCCTTTGATACCAGCTGGTTTTGGGATACTGGAAGTCCACAAGAACATCCACCAACCCCATGGAGAGTTATTATGGCAGCACAGAACAGTATTACTTATAGTTTGGGGGGTTATAGATAGATTACTTCATAGTTCTATTTTTATTATACTTATTGTTTGAAGGATTTTGGGGATTTTTTGTCTTAAGATGAAAAAAAGAATGGTATTCTCCCACTTGTAGTTTCACCACTGTAGATATTATAGATTTATTCATTTCAATCCCTCATGAGGAGGGTTTATGTTTATTTTCTGAAGCCATTAGAAATTTGACAAAACTAAACAATACAATGGGGAATTTTATTATTGAAGTTTTGGGAATCATTCTGGATAATATTTTTTTTCCCTTTGAAGGTGAATTTTTTAAACAAATAGAAGTGGTTGCAATGGAGTGAATTGCACCCCCATTTATGCTAGCCTCATTATGTAAGCATGGGAGAGGAAATTTGTTTTGACTTCTGATTTTAACAATAAATGGTTGGCATACTATCGTTACCTGGATGGTATTTTTATCCTTTGGAAGGGTTTACAAGGGGACATCAGTGTTTTTATGGAGTTTTTAAATAATATTTCACCAATTTTTAAGTTCTCGGGGACATACGCAGATCAGAGTATAGATTACCTTGATGTTACTATTTTTAAGAATGATGTTAATGGTCATTTTGGTTCCAAGGTTTTTAGAAAAAACACATTTTCCAATAGTTATTTGGATTTTCAGAATTTTCATCCTCATCATACAAAAAGGAACATTGTAAAAGGTCAAATAGTACAGGCAGCAAAAATGTGCTCGGATGAAGTTAATTTTAAGGTAGAACTTGGTAGAATTTGTCAAATGTTCCTCGAGAGGGGTTACCCAGACAGTTTGATTTATAGGACAACTAGTGAAATATTTGAAGGATGGGGTACAAGATATAAACCACTACTGGGAAATGATTTTGAGAAGGTTTCCCCTGTCCAAGGAAATAAGAGTAATGAGGTTTTTACTAATAATATGGTTGCTCCCTATAAATGTGGGTCTAAGGAAGTTAAGGATGTTATTTTTAAAAACTGGGCGATTTTTAGAACTCACCCTGATATGGCAGAGATTTTAGGAGAGAATTCCAATTTTGTGTATAAAATGGGAAGAAACCTTAAGTATATGGTATGACAAAATATGGGAGTTGTCACCAATGTTCTTTTATTTTAGAAAATGCTATTTTAGAGTTACCCAATATTACTTTTTTAATCCATCTTAGACACAGTAATTGTTCAACTAAAGGTTTGGTATACATTGCAGTTTGTAATAAATGTCAAAGTTACTATGTTGGTAAGATGGAGAGAAATGTAAGAGAGAATTTATGAACACCTTTATGCAATTTCAAAAGGTAACATTAACAATGCACTTTTTAAGCACACTTTAAGTTGTACAGGGTGGGGTAAATTCCTTTTTGGCATTTTGGACATTATACCAAAAGACTATAGAGGAGGTTGGTGGGAGTTACAAATAGAAAGACATGAAGTCTTTTGGCAACTTAAATTGAATTCAAACATGCCACCTGGTCTAAATGACCAGATCTGTATAGTTCCAGTACTTAAAACTAGAGCACAAGTGTTATAATTTTGTTCACTTTTTTATGTTTTTGTTTTAATATAACACTTTCCAGTAGGTCTGTTATATTTATAATATTGTATCTTTTTAAAACAAAGGTTTTTTAAAAGTCATATGACCTATGGAGGGTATTTAGACAAGGTGTTAATTGCTTTAATTTGTTCTAAAGAAGTCCCAGTGCTTCAGGGATGAAAGCGCTTAACATTGTTGATTTTATTTAACAAAATACTGTATTCCAAGCACAGTCTTTTGGTTGCTGGTTGCCCTATTCCAATATGTGGAAAGAAGTTTAGCTATAAACCGTTGAAATTCACCTGGTATTTACCTCCCAGAGATTAAGATATAAAATTGACAATGTTTGAACAGAGGTGATTGGCCAGTTTGTAGGGATTTGTATGTTAGGTGAATTGTTAAGTGGAGCAGAGTTCTTATATAGTTTTGATAGCCAAGTTTTATGAAAAGTTGTAGGGAATGAAGATTGTTAAAGGATTTGTAGAATAACATGAGAAATAGGATTTTGGCCCTCTCTAGCATTCTGAGAGCCAGTTGTCATGTGATAGAGAGGTATAATGATGTTCAGAGAATAGGGGAAGAGAACTGAGAGAATAATAAATCTTCATATATAAATTATGGAGTTTACAGGTCAGGCAGGTTCATTTTAGTGGAATAAGCTAGAAGGGCACAGAATAATACCTACATACTTAAAGGTGGCAACAACCTCTATGCTGTTACTGTTTATGGAAAGAGGAAGGATTGGGTTAAAAAATGTTTTTAGCATGGCAGGGGTTAACAAAACATATTATTTTTTTCCAGTTTTCTAAGAGTTCATTCTTCTGATGTGTGTGAAATAGTTTGTAGATTTGTATGATCAAAACAGTTGACCTGAGTTCGATTCAAAGCCATTTCAAGAAATCTCTATATTCGACTGTTGTCATTATGGTGCAGTTGAGAGACAAAAATGTGGTGCTCATTTTGTCTGGCATTTGGCATAGAGGGTTAAAGCTGTAAGCTGTCATTCTTTTGGAAAAGGGTTTGAATCCCTCAGACCTCATTTCCCTACTGTATGACCTTGAGCAAGTCAGTTAACCATACAGTGCTTGAGGCAACTGGGAATTTGGGCTGGACTGCTCAGTGGTCCTGTGAACTGCAAGCCTAATAACTGTCTATCAACCTAGGATTTGAAGTAACAGAAGAAAAGAAGATTGTCAGTACAATGGAGGATGGTGGATGCTTAGAATGGGGAAATTATCTATGAAAAGGAACAGCCCAGTAATGGAGCCCTGGGAGTCTCCTGAATTTGTCATAAATTGTCAAAAGTCTGTTTCTTACTAACTTTAAAAGACTGATTCCATAGCCTATAACTCAAGGGATAGTAGATGAACCAAAACTAGAGTATTAGAGGTCAGATAGGTATGAGGGAGTGGTTGACTGAGTTGGATGCTTTATTTAAATCAGTGAACAGTGCTCTAGTGTTATATCTATGGTTATCAGAAGTGGAAGTGAATTTGGTGAGAGAGAATAAGGCTGCAATATTTGTTCTTAGTGAAACTCATGGTGGGTGGTGAGAATATGTACTTGAATAAAACTGTGCAGTTTGTTAATAAGTAGCTCTGTCAGTAAAGCTACCTGCAAGTGGTAGTAGTGAGTGAGCCTGAACTCAGAGGTGTCACTATGAAATGAACGTTTAAGTACTGGGATGATAGTAATGCAACGTCCTATTTACTCTAAACACTTTTTCTCTAAGTAATACTAGTTCTTCCCATAAATCAGATCATGCCCAGCCTTTCAACAAACCTCTACTCATTTCCTATTACATTCTAAATCGTGTATAGAAGGACTATAGTAAAATTATTCTCCTTAGTTGGAATTATGTTGCAATATCGCTCCTCTACTGTATCTCCTCCAACTGCAGGCTAACAGTCAGTGTAGTTTATCTATGAAGATTGCTTAGCTGCCAATTGCTATTAATAATACCTGCTTTACGTTCTATAAGTCACTCATTTCCTGATAGATTTCCTTACTTTATTTGATTAATTCTCTCAATTCCTGTACGACACTATGCAGCAATGCCATTAATGAGTTTATTTGCATGAATGTATTTTTATCCAGTGTTATATGCTTAATATCTGTATATCTGTGTGACAAATATCATGTCATGTGTATGTAAACCTTGTGTTTGTAATTACAATCATTGCTACATGTTAAATGTGGAGCTTTTCACCCCAGACCTTCCCTGAAAAGGCTCGTCCATTTGGACTTTATTGGTAATCAAATGTAAAATAAAATAAATAAATAAAATAAATAGTTATTACTTTCCACAGTAAGGAAAAAAGACTGATGGTACAGGAAAAGGTTAAAGAGATGACAGAGATGGTGTGTGATGGCATCCTTAGAGATTTTTAAGAACCTGGATATAAGTTGTCTCTTTTGTGACTTCCACAATTAGGCAGGGTGTCTGAGTTTATCATTTACTCTTGCAGAGATTCTGTTCAGGTAGGTTGGTTGGTCTGCCTCAAGAGGTTGAGTTTGCTGAGGCTGGATTGGAGAGCAGAGCTAAGTCTGAGAAGAGGGGAATCAGATCAATTTGTTTGAGCATCAAGAGATATTTGGGATAGGTCATCGCTATTTTTGCTTCCTCCTGTTTGTTAGTTTCTTTCCATAGCATTTTAGGACTGGATATCATTCTAACGTGTTATCCCAGTAATATGGATCTTTTTTTTTTTTTTTTTTTTAGATTGCTTTCTTGACTTCATTTTTTGAATTAAAGCTATCAAAACCAGTAATTATGACAATTTGTTCTTTTTACTTATCACAAGTTGAGTCCCTACATTTAAGTAGGTTCAAGGCTTCTTTTGTAATCTCTGGTTTCCTGTTGCTATCCCTAAAGCAATAGATAAGACAAAAATGCTTTGTCTGTATGTTAACCAGTATGTTAGTAAAGATGGAGGAGGATGTATCGGGTACAGTGGTGTGGTAGAATTCCATCTAGTTTATAATTTCGAAGTTTGAGTGTTATCTTTGGCTGTCTTTCTAATTATATGACAATGCCAGTAATGCAACAGGTAGCACACTCACCTTTGATGCTGGAAGACAAAAAACTGTGGGTTCTATTTTCACTCCAGGTGACTGGATTGCTGATGCTGCAGCATAGCATTGGTTGGGGGGGACTTCACTTCTTAGTGTATCATTCTTCATATAAAATGTTAAACTGAGGTCTCATCTGCTTGAGTGGTGGTAGCTCAGAAAGATGTAAAAGATTTCATGGCACCTATTGAAAGGAGTAGACACCCTACATTTTACACAAAATAAAAAAAACACTATTTACAAAAGGTACATATTTTAGGTGCATACAGTGGATATAAAAAGTGTACACACCCCTGTTAAAATGCCAGGTTTTTGTGATATAAAAAATGAGACCACAATAAATCCTTTCAAAACTTTTCCCACCTTTAATGTGACCTATAAACCTGTTCAATTCAATTGAAAAACAAACAAATCTGTTAGGGGAAAAATATAAGAAATAAAAAATGTATAATAAGCTGGTTGCATAAGTGTGCACACCCTTAAACTAATACTTTACTGAAGCACCTTTTGATTTAATTACAGCATTCAGTCTTGGGTAGGAGTCTATCAGCATGGCACATCTTGACTTGGCAATATTTGCCCACTCTTCCTTGCAAAAGCACTCCAAATCTGTCACATTGTGAGGGCATCTCTTGTGCACAGCCCTCTTCAGGTCACCCCACAGATTTTCTATTGGATTTAGGTCTGGGCTCTAGCTGGGCCATTCCAAAACTTTAATTTTCTTCTGGTGAAGCCATTCTGTTGTTGATTTGGATGTATGCTTGGGGTCATTGTCATGTTGAAAAGTGAAATTCCTCAGACACCTGAAGGTTTTGGGCCAAAAATGACTGGTATTTGGAACTGTTCATAATTCCCTCCACCGTGACTAAAGCCCCAGTTCCAGCTGAAGAAAAGGAACCTCAAAGCATCATACTGCCACCACCATGCTTCACCATGGAAATGGTGTTCTTTTGGTGATGCGAAGTGTTGTTTTTGGGCCAAACGTACCTTTTGGAATTGTGGCCCAAAAGTTCAACCTTGGTCTCATCAGACCATAACACATTTTCCCACATGCTTTTGGGAGACCTGATGTATTGTTTTGTAAATTTTAGCCAAGCCTGGATGTTTTTCTATGTAAGGAAAAGGCTTCCGTCTTGCAACCCTTCCCCATAGTCCAGACATATGGAGAATACGGGAGATTGTTGTCACATGTAGTACACAACCAGTACTTGCCAGAAATTCCTCCAACTCTTTCAGTGTTGCTGTAGGTCTCTTGGCATCCTCTCTGACCAGTTTTCATCTTGTCTTTTCATTAATTTTAGAGGGATGTCCAGTTCTTTTCAGCATCACTGTTGTCCCATATTTTCTCCACTTTTTGATGACTGTCTTCACTGTGTTCCATGGCATATCAAATGCTGTGGAAATTTTTTTGTACCCTTCTCCTGACTGATACCTTTCAACAATGATATCCCTTTGATGCTTTGTAAGGTCTCTGTGAACCATGGCTTTTGCTGTAGCAGGCAACTGAGTAAATGTCACGAAAATCCTACTAGGATAGCTGAACTTTATTTGGGGTTAATCAGAGTCTCTTTAATTTGATGGCAGGTGTGTACCCAAGAAGACTGAATGCTGTAATTAAATCAAAAGTTCAAGTGTGTGCACACTTATGCAACCAGCTTATTGTACGCTTTTTATTTTTTATATTTTTTCCCTTAACAGATTTGTTTGTTTTTAAATTGAATTGTACAGGTTATAGGTCACATTAAAGGTAGGAAAAGTTCTGAAATTATTTATTGTGGTCTCATTTTTTATATCACAAAAACCTGGCATTTTAACAGGTGTGTGTACACTTTTTATATCCACTGTATTTCTTTCATTTCTTTTTATCAAACCCTCCCATTGCATCATAACTAAAATTTTTCCTAAATTTTATCCCTAGGAAAGACAGCTTATTCATTGAAAAGTACACACTGCCACTCTTTACAACATTACCCAAACCATTACTTTTATCTTAATTCAAAGTCATTCCCATTTCCTTTAAACATCTGTTCAGACAAACCAACACCTCCCTCTTACTTCAACTACAGCTATATTGTCTACATATGTCAAAGCTGTGGGAATCACCACCTTTTTTGCATCACATATTTAAGTATTTTTTGTTTTATAAGCTACTTCACTCATTATTACATTTTCATTACCAGTGCAAAAAATATTCTACTCGTGGGACATAATTGCTTTATACCACGCATGCATATTTCTTTACTCAACCACCCATTCACTACCACTCAAACTATATTATTTTGATATGCTAACATACACACTTTCCTAATTCTGTTAGCTATTCAATACTTCTCCATAATATCCCATAAAGCATCATGTCCTGCTGTGTGAAATGCCTTGCTAATATGGCCTGCCATAAGTTTCACATCCTTCTATTTACTGATAATATCATCCACATTTTCTCTCACAGCCAATAACAATTCTTGGCATCCCTCCCTTCCCTTCTGTACCATATAGACTGTCTTCCATAATATCCCCATCCTTCCTTCCATTCTCTTATGTGTTATTCTCATAACATTTTATAATGTGTTTTATTTAGTGTGATGGATCTCCAATTTTTTATTTCATTCTTTTCATGTTTCTTCCATATAAATTTTAATATCCCTCTACATAACTCTTCATAAACAAACCCTTCCTTCAACCATCCATTCAGTAGTTTTATAAAATGCTCTCTTTGCCAGTCCTCTAATTTCTTGTACATTTCTATACCCTATACCATCTGTGCTGGGTCAGACTGAATTTACACTTACCCGAATTGTAGATTCTGGAGACAACAACACCGAATATGCAGTAAACCAAACCTGAGCACTACCACTTATTTTTACAGGGAATCGAGACACTTGGCCTATATGGAGAAATTTGCCCTTTTCCCCACTGTAGTGCGATCCCAGACTTAGTATATTTAGTTGTGGGGGTGTCCCCTTCATTAGTGGCTGTGGGTTTGACATACTTTGGTGTGTTGTTTTGTTAAATGTTGGCCAAGTGTCTTCTTTCCCTATAAAAAAACTTTGGTAATGTGATGGTGAAGTTTATTGCAATTTCGGTGTTGCCATCTCAATAAAATGCTGTTTGAGTAAGTGTAAATTTGGTCTATTGAAGTAGACCCTCTGTGCCTGATGCTGACACAGTATTTACTTTCCTAAGTACTTCATCCAATTGACTAATAGTACTTTATTTTTCAAATTCTTCCTTAGCTCATTCTGGATTTTTTTCTTTTTTACTTTCTATTATCTCTTATTTCCTTTTTTACTCTTTAATATATTTTCTACATGCTGTACTACAATACTCATAATTTGCTGCTGTGTTCTTTTTACCCCTCCTTTTATATTTTTCATTTCCCTCATTATACTAATGTCCTCCTCCTTGACTGTTTTATCCAACAATGCAGATACCTCCTTCCTTCTCCCTTGCAAACAATATTTCTACCTAAACGGTAATGCCTTATTTTTTTCTCAATTCCTTTTATGCACTTCTTTTTCCATATCATAATACTTACTCTCTTGTATTATTAACTAAATTCTCTAATACATTTCTATACATTTTCTCATAATTCACTTTCTTTTCCTTTCTTACATCATCCTATCCTCGAAAAAAACTCTTTATACTTCTTTTTAAATTCAGTCCAACATTCAGACAAGTTTTTATAGAAGTCCTTCATAATTGTATGATCATTCCATAATGCAGTACTTCCCACTTTCCATTTTCATCCCCAAATTTCTCATTTATTCTTTTTATTTTCTTTCGTGTTTGAATATACTCTCTTTCTTCCATCACCTCCATCCATATTGCTAAATTGTCTGAAAAACCTGTTACAACTATACCTGCTTCCCCAAACCATCCAGTAATGCAAAGTAATCAATTTTGGATCCAAATACCTTTTTCTAGGAATCCATTGACTTTTGTTCCACACAATTAATTTACCACATTTTGTCACTTCCTATATTTTTTACATCTTTCCCTTTCTTTGTACATTTTCCATTTAAATCACAATTAATTTGTCTTCAATTATAATTTTCATGTCAGCCACCACATAGTCAAATATTGAATGAAACATACTCTCTCTTTCCTTGCTTGTTATATATGCATATAATGCTATAAATTTATAATCATTTTCTCTCCAGTTCACATCCACAACAGTTAACACTCCCATCCTTACCAACATTGCATCTAATATTTCCATTGTTTTTTTTACACGACACATCCAATCCATTTCAGTGTGCACTTTTCTAAGTTCCATGTCATATTTCCACCCCCACATTTTTTTTGTTTACAGCCTTCACTTAACTGAAATCATGCATCCTGTAACAGTGTGACAGTGTGATATCCACATGCCATTTAGCACACCATTCAAGTATCCCTATTTTTCTTGCAGCATTAATAATACTGCTAAAATTTACTGAAAGTACTCTTAACAGTTACTTTTTCTTCTTTTTTAAGTTTAGTGTAAAGATTTTTAAATATTCATTTTCTTATTTTTACTCTGTAATCAACTGAATATTGTTCTTGGTCTTATGTTCATACTATCCTTGATTCTCAGAATCAGAATTTTCACTGGTTAGAACCTCAAAAAATGAATATCAGTCCCTTCTCCTGAGTTCTCTTCCTGTATCTGCTCTGTCTCCTATTGTCACTACCAGAAAACAAATAATTGCTCAACAGATAAATGTTCTCCTTTTGCTATACACATCCAGAAATTTCATCATGAGTTTATCAGTTTCAAATGTTAAATCACAAAAAGTCTGTGTCCCAGTATGTATAAACAATTAAATGTCTTGAGCTTTAAAACTCAGAACAGTTAACAAATTTCCCAGTAAATAATGTCTGTTTATTATAGTGTCATTTATTGTTCTTATTCTCACAGCTGGCCTTTTCTTCTTTTTAAAAACAGTTTTATTTAGAGTTTGTTGCTGCTCCCCTTTTCCTCCTGCTGTCAACACTGCATACATTTTAGGTACTGCATTATCTGCTGCCACAAAACCAGACGGCTTCTCAGTTTGTTGCTGATTTCCTTGTTTACTTTGTGTCACTGCTGCACAAGTTTTAACTGTTGTATTCTCTGCTGCCACATCATCTGGTTCTTTTTCCACATATCTTGTTTTGACGTACAGAGGATGGTAATTTGCCATTTCACATTATGAAACAGTAAAATTGTCAACTGGCTCACCCTGCTTGATTATTTTTAACAGAACATCATCTGCAAGCCCTCCTGATGCCGGTTCTGCTATGTGTACAACTTTAACAGATTTGCTTACTTCCTTTTCCATAGAGACAGGTAAATGCTGCTCGTTTGTAACATCCATCACACACAGGAATCTTTAATTGCATTCTGAAGCTTGATATTGAACAAATTTCCTTCCAAATTCTCACTTTCCACTTCCAGACTCTCCACAGCTTTTCTTTTCTCCTCCATGCTGCTGTGTGAGCTCTCTGGTGCCATCTGGGTTTTTTAGCAAAGCTCCACAGAGTTTGGTGACCAGCTACTGCTCTGCTGTATTTATCTGATCAATCCAAGGCATCTGCTGATCTCTGCAAAACATAAGTAACATTTTTCACTGAACATTGCACTCTTGAACTGCATTTTTACCATATCAGTCCATATTTGAACTGGGGTTTTGCACTGTGTTTGCTGTAGCATAGACTAGCTATAGAACTGCTGAATCTAGTTCTGTTTGTATAACTTCAGCACTAAACCAGGCCATCTTTTGTTGGAGAGGGTTCCCCTGCACCCCGGTAGCAGGAATGTGCATTTAGAATTCGTCCGATTGAAGGTTGCTGGAAAAGGGCTTAACCTTTTTTATTCGTGCTTCTTCTTCTTCTTTTGGCTGTTCCCGTTAGGGTTCACCACAGCGGATCATCTGTTTCCATTCCTTCCTGTACTCTGCATCTAGTTCTGCCACATCAACCACCAGCATGCCCTCTTACCTGGCAGCTCCACCCTTAGCATTCTTTTCCCAATATACCCAACATCCCTCCTCAGCATATGTCCAAACCAATGCAATCTCGCCTCTCTGGCTTTGTCTCCAAACTGTCCAACCTGAGCTGACCCTCTAATATACTGATTGCTAATCTTGTCCATCCTTGTAACACCAAATGCAAATCTTAACATCTTTAACTCTGCCACCTCCAGCTCTGACTCCTGCCTTTTTGTCAGCACCACCATCTCCAACCCATGTAACATAGCTGGTCTCACTACCCTCTTGTAGACTTTCCCTTTCACTCTTACTGGTACCCTTCTGTCACAAATCACACCTGACACTCTTCTTCACCACATCACCCTGCCTGTACTCTCTTCTTCACCTGTCTGCCACACTCACCATTACTCTGGACTGTTGATCCCAAGTATTTAAACTCATCTACCTTCATCATCTCTCCTCCCTACATCCTTACCATTCATCTATCCTCCCTCTCATTCACACACATATATTTTGTCTTAGTCCTGCTGACCTTCATTCCTCTCCTCTCTAGAGCATATCTCCACCTCTCTAGGGTCTCCGCAACCTGTTCTCTACTCTCACTATAGATTACAATGTTTTCCGCAAACATCATAGTCCACAGGGACTCATGTCTGATCTCGTCTGTCAACCTGTCTATCACCATTGCAAATAAGAAAGGGCTCAGAGTTGATCTTTGATGTAATCCCATCTCCACCTTAATCACATCTGTCACTCCTACCGCAGACCTCACCACTGTCATACTATCCTCGCACATATCCTGTACTACTCTTACATACTTCTCTGCCACTCCAGACTTCCTTATACAGTACCACAACTCCTGTCAAGAACCCTGTCATATGCTTTCTCAAAGTCCACAAAGACACAATGCAACTCCTTCTGACCATCTTTATAATTCTCCATCAAAACTCTCAGGGCAAACATCGCATCTGTAGTGCTCTTTCCCGGCATGAAACCATACTGCTGCTCACTAATTATCACCTCCCTTCTTAACCTAGTTTCCACTACTATTTCCCATAACTTTCATGCTGTGACTGATCAGTTTTATCCATCTGTAGGTACTACAGCTTTGCACATCACCCTTATTCTTAAAAATCTGTACCAAGAAGAGAAGTTATGTCTTACCATAACATTCCATGTGTATTGTTGATCCTCGTTCAGTCATTACGTGTGGGTATCGGTTCCGACCTCAGAACTGAGCCGGCCATCTTCCAAGCTTGCGTCAGCTACAAACTGTCCAGCTAAAACTCTTACCCAAAATTCCCCCCTCCCTGTTACCTCAGATTGAGTTTGCAAGTCAAAAGAAGGTAGATGCTACCTCTGGTCAAATGACCTAATAGAACCGGATGGTGAGATCCACTAGAAGCCACAGGAGGGGGAAGGAGGGAGGGTTGTAATGACTGAATGAGGGTCAACAATACAGATGGAACATTATGGTAAGACCTAACTTCTTTATCTGATATTGTTAATCTTCATTCATTCCTTACGTGTGGGACAGAGTCTCCAGCTACCTTTATTCCTGGGAGGCTGTCATGGAAGGACATTCCTGAGCACCATAGAACCAAAAGATACTCTTCCCCTGGAGGCCAAATCCAATTTGTAATGATTGATGAAGGTATGAGGAGTAACCCAAGTTGCAGCTGCACAAATGTCATGTAAAGAGGCTGTGGCATGGAAGGCAGCAGAAGTTGCCACCAACCTTGTAGAATGAGCCTTTATGGTAGTAGGTAATGGAATATAACGTTGTCTATAAATGAAGGTCACGCAGTCTTTCAACCATTTAGCCAATGTGACCTTAGAAACAGCACATCCTAATCTAGGTCCAGAATAGGCCAAAAATAACTGGTCTGATTTACGAGAGGCCTTAATCCTGTTCAAGTAAAAACAAATTTGCCTGTGAATATCTCTAGGGTATGTAGGCAATACTTTCTTTTGTTTGAATGATTGGGGAAGAAAACTGGCAATTCAGTGGTTTGATTAATGGACATTTCAAAGATCACGTTTGGCAGAAAGGAAGGATTAAGTACTCAATGACACTCTATTTCTATGAAAAATCAAATGTGGACTCTTGATGCATAAGGCTTGAAGCTCAGAGATACGTCTGGCAGAAGTAATGGCGATCAAAAACAAGGTTTGCCATGACAAATATTTGATGTCACAAGAAGAAGCTGGTTTGAAAGATGGAATTGTCAAAGCTTGTAGGACTAATGACAGGTCCCATGGTTGAGTAGGTTCTCTAAAAGGGGGTTTTAGATGATTCACGCCTTTTATGAAAATCTTGCATAATTTGTGTGACATAAGAGAGGAGTCTTGGACACCATCATGGAAATTAGATATTGCAGCCAAATGAACTCTAATGGTAGAGACAGATTGACCGGATTGAAATAGGGTAGCTAGATATTCCAATACTATCGACACTGGTGCTGAAAAAGGATCTACCTATTTTTCTTTCAGCCAAAAGGTAAATCTTTTCCACTTGCTGAGATATGTAATTCTGGTGGAAGATTTATGAGATGCAATAAGAATGTCACGTACTAGCAAAGAAAGATCATTCTGCCTGGCAATCAAGGGAATTGGAGGAGCCAAGCTGTGAGCTTCAGGCTGTTCAAGTTGGGGTGAAACAGATTCTGCGGATGGGAGATCAACCCCAGGGTTGGATGGAGAATCCACGGTTGATCTAACAGGTGAGGCCAAAGGAAGGGGAACCAAATCTGACGAGGCCAATATGGTGCTATGAAGATTACTTTGCTTTTCAACTAGTGGGCTTTCTTCAGAAACTGGGGAATGAGGGGGAGAGGTGGAAATGCATAAAGTAGACCCGAGGGCCAATCGTGGACTAGAGCGTCCCTGGGTGACTGTCCTGGAGGGGGAATCAGGGCGAAATAGTTGCTGCATTTGTAGTTGGTCGGGGACACAAAGAGGTCGCAGCAAGGAAGACCCCAGCGGTTGAAAATCTCCGCCACTATCAAGGGATTCAGGGACCACTCGTGAGGTTGTAGTATACACCTGCTGAGTCTGTCTGCTATCACGGTGGAACTCCCGGGAATGTGCGTTGCTAGAAGAAAACAGTTGATAGCCATCGCCCAATGCCATATCCTCATGGCATGTCGACAGAGTGGGTAAGACTTGGTTACACCCTGTTTGTTGATGTACCAGACCACCACCATGTTGTCTGATTGTATCACAATAGTCCCAGACGGCAGCAGGGGATGGAATGCTTGCAATGCCAGAAGCACCGCCCTCAGCTCTAAAACATTTATATACAGATTGACCTCCATTTCGGACCAAGTACCTTGGACTGTCTGTCCCTGACATAGCCCCCCCCCCAATCAGGGAGGCGTCCATGGTCACTGTAGCCTTGGGCTGTTGGGGGGAGAAGGGGTGAGACCATTGTGATGGGTTGTGGGCCATCCACCAATTTAAATCCTGTTTGCACCTGTGAGTTACCCGAGTCTTGGCTGAAAGAGGATGCTGAAAAGGATACCATTGGGTGAGCAGTAGCCATTGTAGAAGCCTCATGTGAAACCTGGCCAGGGGGACAATGGTTCTGGAGGCTGCCATGGAACCCAACAACTGTAGAACAGAGTGAGCTGTGGATTTCTCCCTTGAAAGGATTGGGATCAGTTGTTGCTTTATCCTTAGAATTCTGTGCTCTGGAATGGATGTTCTGCAATTCTTTGTATTCAAGATGACCCCTATGAATTCTGTGGACTGAGATGGGGTGAGATTGGACTTTTGCCAGTTTATGGTTATGCCTAGCCTTTCTCCAGAGAGGAGAGAGTATGCTAGGGCTTCTTCCAATAGATGTCTGGTGGAGGCGGAGATGAGCCAGTCATCTAGCTATGGAAACACCTGAAATCCTTGTAGTCGCAAGTGAGCTGTGACGACTGCCATGCACTTTGTGAACACTCTGGGGGCTGTAGAGAGTCCAAAGGGCAGTACTCTGAACTGGTAGTGACTGGCTCCCGCACGGAAGTGAAGGAATCTTCTTGATGGTCTGTCCACTTTTATGTGGTAGTACGCATCTTGAAGATCTATCGAGCACATCCAATCGTCTTTTTCCAAAAGCGGAAGGATAGACTGTATTGTGACCATCCGGAATTTTTGTACTTTTACAAACTTGTTCAATGCACTGAGATCCAAAATTGGTCTCCAGTCCCCGGTTTTCTTTGGCACCAAAAATAGTCTTGAGTAGAATCCGGATCCTATCTGGTCTGGAGGGACTATTTGGATGACTCTTTTTCTTAGCAGTTTTGAAATCTTTAATGCTGCTTCTTCCCTTTGACTGGGTGGAACGTCGGGTAAGTTTGTTAGGGGAGCGGGACAAAGGTTGAAGGGAATATGATAACCTCTGGTTATTATCCTTTGTACCCAAGAATTGGTGGTGATGGTTAGCCAGGCAGAAGGGTACAAAGAAAAATGACCCCCAACCACTTCCAGAGGAAAGCAGTTGAGCCACTCTTCAGGAGCGCTGATAGGATTGGCCAGGGAAAGTGTCCCTGGAACCCTGGTTACGTGGACCCCATCTGCCCCGAAAAGGGCATCTGCCCTGTGAGTTTCCCCCTCTGCCTCTAGGGGAGAACTCGGCCTGTGTGTCACGGAAAGGACCCTGAGACTTTTTGTGCCATATCTTCCCACTCCTCTGGTTTCTGGAGAAAGCCCATTGAGGGGAAGAATAACGGACACCCACGGCAGAAAAGGTCTTACTGTCCTGTTCACATCTGGCCAGTGTGCTTTTAACCTTGGGTCCAAACAATGAAGAGGCTTCAATGGGAGCATTGAGAAAGGAAGCCTTGAAGGCTTCTGAGAAATTACACAAGCGCATCCAGGCGTGTCATCTCAGAACAATGCCTGAACTCGCCGCTCTAGCTGCTCCTTCTGATGCGTGAGATATCAGGTGCATGGAGGAGTTAGATATCGATTCAATGGTGGATAGCTGAGAGGACACTTTGTCACAGACCTCATCAGACACAGCTCCAGCCAAAGTTTCGGAGAGCTGAGAAATGAAATCTCTTTGAAGCCTGGTAAAGTGTGCCATATAGTTCATGGACCTGATTGCAAAGGTTGCTGATGCAAAAGTATGCTTACCTATTCTGTCCAGAGCCTGGGACTCTTTGTTGGGTGGATGGACAGTCTGGCTTTCTTCTTCAGCCAGGTCCTTTTTAGTTGCGGCCGCCATCACCAAAGCATCTACAGGAAGACGTTTGGACCAATGGAGATCAGTAGCAGGAGGGGACAAAATTTTATCTGGCCTCCAGGGAATGGTCTCAACGGTGTCAGGAGTCTTCCACACACACTGCTTGATGAGCCGGACCAGTTCGTTGGCAGGTGGAGTAACCCAGGAGGTAGGGGGCCGGGCACGAAAGGCCTGCAGGAACACAGACTCTTCAGAGGTTGGGTTCAAGGGATGCCAGTCACCTCTCTGTTTAAGAATTTCAAGAATATCACCAAAGGATACCTCAGAGGGTCAGCGAGGTGACCCTTCCCCATCATCAAAGTCTGTGTCTTCAGTAAGGTACTCCTCTGTGGAGTCCATGTGGTTCATCTTGCACAAGCTGTTTTGATGGACTTCCTCAGAGGGAGAAGCTGGGAAGACAGCGCAAAAGGGGTCTCCTGTGGGAGTATATCCTGATGCCCTTGTGCTCGGTGTCTGCTAGGAGCAACTTGTGTACATTGCGGTCCAGAGGAGGGCAGGGAGAGTGATATCACAGGATCACCAACCAATGCCAGAGCCTTCTTCATTAGCTGGAAGGCTGGTCCACCTGAAGAGGGGTGAGTGCTCAGGGTAGGGGTCACCTCTCTCCTAAGTGGCTCAGCCTGCCAACTCGGAGTCCATGGATGGCTGTGAAACACCAAATTATGTACGCCACAGCTGACATCCTGGGTCATAGCAAAACTTTCTTGCCAGAAAGGCAACTGCGGCTCCTTAGTGAGGTCCATAAAGGGAACCATAGAGGGGGAAGACTGTGCTATATCAAGGGGCTTCAAAAGCAATGAAAGAGGAGAATAAGTAGGGGTCTTTGGTAAAGGGTGATCACCTCCCGAAGAAGGATAGGTCCGGGGGGGGCGGGTTAGCTCTGGCCAAAAGCACTTGATCCACAAGACGCAACACGTCATGTTCAGAGAGGTTTTTAGTGGATTTCACTGAGACAGCTGAGGAGCAGTCAAGTCTATCCAAAGACGGAGCAAGCTCGGTGCCCACCTTAGAGATCTGCACTGAAAACAACGGGGCTGTAAAGGACTGAACTAAAAGTGTCTACACCGAGGAAATCATCGGTGCCGAAGTCATGGTCTGCACCAACGATAAGGTCGGTACCGAAGTGGTTGTCGGCACTAAGGCTGGAACCGAAAAAATCGGTGCCAATAACTGAATGGTCGGTGCTGAGAGGGTAGCTGGTGCCGGGTAAGTTGTGGAGCCGAAAAGGCAATGGGCGTCGAAAAATCCATCGACGTCATAACAGTCTGCATCGACTGGACAGTCGGTGCTGGTAAAAAAGTCTGAACTGAGGAGCCCCTCGATACCGATATGGTAAAGGGCACTCTAGTCAGTGCTGAAGTCACAGATGGCGCCAATGGCCTCGGTGCCGAAGGTCTAGGTACTGAAAGCACTGGAGCCAAAGAAGTCAAATCTGAACTGGAAAGCTTAACTTTCTTGGGTCTCAGTTCCTGGGGTTCCCCAGCAGGGGATGAAGGAAGAGACTTGGCCTTTATATGTTCATCACTCTTTTTCTTATGGGATCTTGGAGGGGTTGAAGCCTCCGACCCAGAAATAGCCTCTGAAAAAGGAGATTTAAGTAGCCCCTTCAACATTCATTTATTTTTTCTCTCAATCAACGTCCTGTTAGAGAAATTCTTACAAATCTTGCAGGGCGGGTCAACTGTTAAATGAGGCACACCCAAGCAATCCAAGAAAGGATAGTCGCTAAATGCGATAAGGTAAGAGAAAACTATCTAATAACTTTTCTGTGAAAAAAGGCTGTTTTAGAATTTAGTATGAAGAAAAATATTGGACTTCGCTCAAGAGAAGTAGCTTGACGCGACCGAATGGCGATGCGGCAAACAAAATCTGAGGTAACAGGGAGAGGGGAATTCTGGGTAAGAGTTTTAGCTCGAGAGTCTGTAGCTGACGCGAGCTTGGAAGATGGCCGGCCCAGTTCCGAGGTCGAACTGATACCCACATGTAAGGAATGAACTAGGATTAACAATATCAGATCACTTCTTCTCCACTCCTCAGGCATCCTCTCACTTTCAAAGATTTCATTAAACAATCTGGTTAAAAACTCCACTGCCATCTCTCCTAAACACCTCCATGCTTCCACAGGTATGTCATCTGGACTAACAGCCTTTCCATTCTTCATCCACATCATAGGTGTCCATACTACCTCCATGCTAATCCATTGCACTTCCTGATTCACTATCTCAACATCATCCAACCTTCTGTCTCTCTCATTCTCTTCATTCATCAGCCTCTCAAAGTACTCTTTACATCTGCTCAACACACTCTCCTTGTTTGTGAGTACATTTCTGTTATTATCCTTTATCACCCTTACCTGCTGCACATTTTTTCCAGCTCAGTCTGTCTGTCTAGCCAATCGGTACAGGTCCTTTTTTCCTTCCTTAGTGTCCAGCCTTTCATACAACTCTCTGTATGCCTTATCCTTAGCCTTTGCCACCTCTCTCTTCACCGCACGCCTCATCTTCTTATTTATTTAAATCAGTTTGCTCTTGTTTGCTACATAAGCACTGCATTTGCACAGGTTTGCGCTTGTTTTTGTAAAGCTCCACAGAGTTTGGTGATCAGCTACTGCTTTGCTGTATTTATCTGATCAAGCTAAGGCATCTGCTGATCTCTGCAAAACTTAAGTAGAATTTTTCACTATATATTACACTTTTGAACTGCATTTTTACCATATCACTGCTTATTTGAACTGTTTTTTTTCTGAAATTGTTGCACTGTGTTTGTTGTAGCATAGACTAGATTCAGACCTGCTGAATCTACTTCTGTTTGTATAACATGAGCACTACACCAGGCCATCTTTTGTTGGAAAGGGTTCCCCTTCACCCTAGTGGTAGGAGTGTGCAGTTAGAACTCAACTGGTTGAAGGTTGCTGGAACAAGGCTCAATTTTAAGTTTTTTTATTGGTTAATTTGTTTAAATCAGTTTGCTCTCATTTGCTACATAAGCACTGCATTTGCGTGGGTTTGAACTTGTTTCCACATTGCGTACTGCTGAACAGCGATGGGCATCATTGGCAGTTATAGGCAGAATCACTTTTGCCTGCAAATTTTCCCTTAGTACTCAGCTGGTGCTCCATTAGTGATTTCTTGTGATTATCCCTCACTGACCAGTGATACATTCAGCAAAGCTCCTGAGGTACCAACACAGATACTACCTACTAGCCCTGTATATTTTTTGTCAACTTCTCCTATCCTGTACTTTACCAGGTCCTTCCTGTCATAGCCATGTTTCCTGACCACATCAACTTACCTAGCATTATGTCCAAAGCAGCAAATAAAAACCTCCTCACCAAAGGTTGTTCTGCCAAGACTCCAGTACAATTCAGAGCAAAACAAATAGCAGCAACCACCACTCAGATTTCTTGTTTTATTCCAATAAAAAAGCAGTAAGTAGCAGCAAAATACACAAAAGATAAGCACTTTTGAGCTGTGCCCTTCTTCAGATAAAAATGTTGTATGACAATGTTGTTTAAAAATAGAGTGCCAACCAATCATGTCTTAGTATAAAACCCGCCTTTTCTTGAGTGCAGGTTTTAAAGGGACTACCTCATTTAATCCTGGATACCTATGTGCTGTCATTTCCACTATCCATCTAGTTTCTTCCAACTCTGTATCATTCACTATGTCCCTTCCTTATATTCCAGATAGCCTTAAACTTAAAATAATGATCATTATTGGAAACATGCCTAGCTAGGGCGTTATGTTCATTCCGTGTTCGTATAGCAGACAGGTGATTTAGAATCCTGACCTTGAATTTGCAGTTAGTGTTGCCCACACAGTAGCATGTGCATAATTGACATGTCGCCATGGCTGGCCTTAGGCATAGGCGAACTAGGCGACCGCCTAGGGCGCCATACAACCGGCCTCGTAAAGGGCGGAATTTTATGTATTTATTTTAATGAATGTACTTTTGTTATTTTGCGATCTTCTCGGCGCCCTTCACTCAGAGACAGGGAGCTGAGAAGATCGCAAAATAAAACCATAGGGCGAAGGGAAGGGGGACGCTCCCTCCCACTTTTATAGCAGCAGGCTGGCTTCAACAAGTTAAAAAAATATATATATATATTCTGCTGTCACGTGTCAGTGAAGAGAGGGGTTAAGGTCATCATGCTTGTGTCACCCTATATTTTAAATAATTGTAACTGGATGACAACTGCTGATGTTCCAATACTCTACGACAGCAATATTTTCAGAATGCAAGTCACAAACACGTTTAAGAAACATTACAAAAGTTGCAAGTTTAACCATATATTCAAATCAGAGGCACACTTTACCAACATATTCATAGCATTTTTTTCAGTGCAAACGGGAAATGACAAATTATTCTTCTGCTACAGAGAACTAATTCACTCCTGCTTCTGTTCCTCTAAGGGCTAATGAAAAGACACGAAGATACACAAAAAGAGCAGACTTGGAATGAAACATCTGCCCTTTCTGCTTACCAAGCATCCTGTGCCATATCTTTCAATAATCCACAAGGTAAGCTCCAGCTCTCACAGCATAAAAAGACGCATATGCTTCCTGTTTACTTACTAGCACCTGACTAGACTGGTTACGGAAGCTGGAAAGGGACCAAAATATTTAGATACTCTATACAGAGGCAAGCGTTTTGCATAGTTTGCATAGTTTAGAGTAGGAGTCTCCCAATAGTTGGCTATACCTCAGTCTGAATTGTCCAGAATTTCACAAACTGTTCAGATTTTTGCTTGATATTGTTGGTCAACTCCTTGGTCTACTCCTTAGACTGCGGTGGTTGTGCTGCAGTAGCGTTGTCGCTTCACAGTTAGACATTGCCCGTTCGAATCTCAGAGTGTCTTCTGTGTAGCGACATGCGTGAATGGGCATTCCTTCGTTGAAGGTTGTGCGTTAGGCCCGGCAAGCCAGTACGTAAAAATCTACTGCCAATTATTAGCGGGCCGGAGTTCCGCTGTGGCAACCCCTAACCGGGAAATGCCGAAAGACACAAACAAATTGTTTGTCTACTCCTTATAAAATGTGTGCTTTTTTTGTAAAGTCTTAGAGAACTAAAGTAATTAAATAATGACAAACATTTGAGTTTCAGACTCCGTATACTTCAGAAAATATAATACAAAACCTGCTAGTCTAGCAACTTAAGTTTATAAAAGCAGTATTTAAAATCTGCCCCTAATTTTCGGACGGTGAGTTTGTCTAGAATTCTTGATCTAAGAGGTTGAGAGGTATGTTCAGGTACAAATTCAAAACAGGCGTCATTCTCCATTACATTTACCTGCTGTTTAATTTTATTATTATTATTACTATTATTATTATTATTATGCAATGGCGGAATCAAAAATTTGGAAAGTCATTTTGAACATCATAAGATACATGCATACAAACATGTAAGGGTGGATAGGGAGTGGTATAATTGGGGTTCTGAAAAAAAATCTCCAAATTTCTTGGAGGTGCATATTACACGCCCGTTCCCAAGTATACTTTTTTATGAAGTAAAATTATGACTTTTTTAGATTTTAGACTGCATCTTAAGTAGATAGTACTGAAAAAGCAGCCACCAGAGTAATGGCAGTCTCCATGGTGGCAGTTTTAGAAAGGAAAGCATAACGTTTCCTATAAATTCCTATAAATAAATTCCTATAAAGAAAGAAAGAAAAAAATGTATGTGTATGTATGTATGTATATATATATATATATGTATATATATATATATATATATATATATATATATATATATATATATATATACTAGCTGTACCCGCCACGCATTGCTGTGGCTCAGTCTGGTTAAATGGAAAAAAAAGAAAAGAGAAAGTGCACATTTCTAATATGTTTAATTTCACAATGCTTTTGGGTATACAATATTTTTTGTTGTTCCATTGTCTGTGCAGATATAGAGATTGTCTGGTTTGCCGACTCTAGAACACGCAACATATAACTGTCCATGTGAGAAGCAATCTGTGTGTAGATCTAAACCGCACAATTCTAAAGATTGGCCCTGAGCTTTGTTGATGGTGATTGCAAATGCCAATCGAATTGGGAATTGCAATCTCTTAAATTGAAATAGCATGTCCGTTGGAATCATAGGAATGCAAGGAATTGAGGACATCTTCACCTTTGAAAGGTCCTGTCAAGATTGTTGTTTCTATGATGTTGCTCATTAATTTTTTACTGCAAGCCGCGTGCCGTTGCAAAGATTTGGCTGGTTGATATTTCGCAACATGATAATTGGCACGCCGATTTTCAATTGCAGTACGTGCGGTGGCATCCCTGGCAGATCGAGTGAATTCAAAAATTCTATTGGATAATTAACCGCTTCATCTGCTTCCACAACAGTGTCAATGGACTTGTATGTGACTGCCTCGCTTTAAATGTTAGACTGAATAATATTGTCAAGTTCGTAGACGTCTTTGTTCTTGGCCGCAAGAATAGCTCGTTCAGTCAGCCAATCGTGATTCTTATAATTGGTTTGAATATTGGGAAATACTTTTTGAACCAATTCTTCTTTTGACATCACTAAATTGCAGAAGTTGTGAGGCAATGAAATTCGTCCTGAGGTCAGATCAACCGGCACCTTTCCGTTCCCAATTTCCAGCAATTGATGTGAGAATATCTCAGCTGATCGATCGTTTTGCAGCTGGACATGCATATTTGTAGTTAATTTTAACATTTTTACGTGTCGCCACATAGTAGAGTATTTCAGGCAAGCATTTATTTCATCCGCTGGTATCAATCGAGGAGAACGAAGCAGATCTGAAGCTGCAGAACGCGATCGCCGTGCTCGCAACCGTGCATCCTCAAGTCTGGCTGCATGTCGCTCTGCTGCTTCCTCGGCACGTATTTGAGCCATTCTTTGTCTGTTTTGCTCTTTCGCTGATGCCCGTTCTTCCTCAGTTTGATTTGCAATTACTCGTCGCACTGCTTCCGCTCTGCGAGTATGATGACCTAAGTTTGATCTTCTGCGAGGCATTATTTGGATGAACTAAAGCAGATCGATTGCACTGAAAAAGAAGTAAGAAAGTTATAACAAAAACATATAAAATTGCATATTTGTATACAAATATGCAATTACTCGTCTTACTGCTTCCGCTCTGCGATCTGACGACCTAAGTTTGATCTTCTGAGGCATTATTTGGATGAACTAAAGCAGATCGATTGCACTGAAAAAGAAGTAAGAAAGTTATAACAAAAACATATAAAATTGCATATTTGTATACAAATATATAGAATCCATAGTAAGTATATAAAAACACGCGCGTATTCGAATGCAACGTGTGACATCTATATAATAGTAGGTATATAAAAACAAACGCATATTCAAATGCAACATTGTGTGAAAATTTAAAAGCAATCGGTGAAGAACTTTTGGAGATTTAAGATTTTGAACAAACGAACATTTACATTTTTATTTATATAGAATATATATATATATATATATATATATATATATATATATATATATATATATATAAATGCATACATAAATACATACATAAATTAAAAAAACTATTAGGAGCAGTTTCTAAATGTGATTTCCATGTAAATGGATTTAGTGTTTCAGTGTTTCTGGGTATATACCTTCATGGAGGTGAATGCATTTGTGTTTTTGTGGAGTGAGAGAGAGAAATCACTGATAAAATTTCATCAAAAACAGTAAATACGTCAAACAAGTTCATCGGCAATCACTTTCATCTGAAATAACAAAATTGAAGTAAGGTGATAGTGAATGAAACAAATGCATTACATTTGCAAGTTATTTATTTATATTTGACAATCACGTAAGAAAAAAAAAAAAAAAAAACAGAAAGTTTACTTTTACCTGGGAGGGCTTCATCCCCACTATTCCCAACATGGGTGCTCTGCCCCCTACAGTAACTCCACTGTCGCACAACCACAGAGAAAGAGGATGTCTCCTAACATTATATTACAGTCAAACTGCTGCAGTTCAACTGTAGTATAATGCAACCACTTGCACCAACAACAAAAATTACCAAAAAAAGTGACACATAAGTGTATGTCATGATATAATCTATGATCCCCAATGTCCCACCTTAGTATTACGTGATAACCCTAACCCTGTCCCTGCCCCTAACCTTAAAGTATAGTTTACCTTAAAAAAGCCCTTTCCATAACACTATCTCTTCACAAGACAGATTACACACACACACACACACACACACACACACACACACACACACACACACACACACACCCACACACCACTCCACATCTTACCTGTATCACTCATACTACCACACACACTAACCCTAAAACACTTACAGTCACGCACTCAATAAATCTATCGTCTTACCTAACCCTTACACTAACCCTAAAACACATATAGTAGGACACAAACACCCTAACCTACCACTTACTTTTGCCAACCAACTAGAACTTGCCCAAGTTTTTCACTCATTTATTACAGCTGCTTACTTGCATTACATAACTGTGCTTCAAACTAGTCAGCTGAAACCATATGTGTGTATATATATATATATATATATAATGTGTGTGTGTGTGTGTACATGCAAGTCATCTACGCATACATATACGTATACACATATTTCCATTATTTCAAGTCATGTGACATTCTGTGAAATAAAGTATGTATTGTCACTTGTGCTTCAAACTAGTCAGCTGAAACCATATGTGTGTGTATATATATATATATATATATATATATATATATATATATATATATATATATATATATATATATATATACACACGTGTGTGTGTGTGTACATGCATGTAAGTCGTCTACTCATACATATACGTATACACATATTTCCATTATTTCAAGACATGTGACATTCTGTGAAAATAAAGTATGTATTGTCACTGCAAATTAGTTAGGGCAGCACAGTCAGTGGTGTAGGGTTTAGCATCTGGATCTCTAGTTTAGTTCTTGGTTGAGGTGCATTATATGTGGGATATGCACATTTACCCAGTGACTGTATTGGTTTTCGTGTGTGCTTAAGTTCCATCCCACATCCCAAATATGTGCCATGAGTGGACAGGAATTTCATCAAAATTGGCTATAGGTCTGCATGCTGTGTGAGGGTGAATGGCAGTGTGCATACTTTGTAGTGATTCCTATTCAAGATTAGTTCCTCGCACTAAGCGGAGAGCAGTGATAGGATGTGCTTTCTCCATGACCTTGATATGGAAATACATGCACACACACAATCACAAACCCACACACATATGCACACAGCCCAAAGGTAAACTCAATTCTCCGCTAGCCAGATGCATTTCTGTGAATGTGGATTTTCATGCCGTTTCAATGAATGTGAGTTTTGCCATTTCAATGAATGTGAGTTTCAAGGGCAGAGATGTTTATTGCTCATGCTAAGTCTCTCTTTATTGTGAGACTGTATTGTTTATGTAGCAAATGGCTATCTGTGTTTGTGGTATTTTATTTCAATATCTGTAATCAATGTAGAAGCGAATAGGAAAACACTATGCATGGTAACTGGTGAGAAATAAACAAATAATGGAACATTGGAGGGCTGAGGAGAGGGCTGTTTCTGGGGGGAGGGAGTTGCTGCTGGAGGGGCTGCTGGGGGGAGGGGGTTGCTGCTCGAGCAGCTGCTCTGGGGGGGCTAGTCTATTACCCTGCTAGGGCCTTATTTGACTATGATCCGGCTCTGGTATTTAAAGTAGAAAATACGTATGCAAAGGTAGTTGCAGTTTAACTACATTACAAGGTATCTTTTTTTCCATATGCATTTAAATAATTTAAGGAAATGACTGGAGTGGCTTACTTGAGGAATGACTCTGTGGGTGTGGCTCAAATAGGGGTGTTTCATGAGTGTGGTGTGGGTGGGGCTTAAGGGGCGCCAGAGCACTACTTCGCCTAGGGCATCATTTCAGCTAAGGCCGGCCCTGCATATCGCAAGGTATACCAAATTGTGAGTGTTACAGTTCGCTTTTGCCCCAAAATAATACTCCCTGCCTGTGGCTGGATGTATGAAAATGTTATTCTTATCTATGCTATTACACGCTTTACATGTCCCACAAGATTTAGTTCCTTTACTGATTATTGCCTGTTTAGCTACTTTTTCTTTTTCATTACTCAAAGTGTCCTTTAGGTTCTTACTCCTTCTAAACCCAAAAGATGGTTGATCCGCCACAGCCTTTCTCAGTTGGTCATCTGACAATAACATTTTCCAGTTTCTCCTTATGATTTCACACCCCCCATGAACATTGTTACTGTACGTTAACATACGCCTGAGGGTGTCATCATTCTCTTTCCTATTGTTAACCATAGGTCTAACTAAGCCCCTCTTGTTTGTGCCAAGGTTGCATTTTATTACCCCTAAAATCTCTCCGTCTCTGGATAATATTTTGACTCTATTTCTGTCATAACCTCTTGTTTCAAAATGTCCTATCATTTTTGGTTAACTCCTCATAATTCAACTCCTCTGGGCATAATCTAGAAATCCTTCTACATTTTACCCGTAACATTCATACTACCACACACACTAATCCTAGCAATATTATCAAACGTGAATCTGGGGTGCATGCTGTCTTGTGTAAGGATATTGTTTTTCCAACATTCTTTTCTATATATGGTACTTTTAAACTCCAATTCATCCTGCATGAGTCTCACATCTAAGAAATCTATGGTAGTCTCTGAAAAATTAACTGAAAACCTGAGAAAGGTTGTGGTGGATTCCAAATAAGCTATAAAGCCTGCCAATTCATTTTCATTACCTCCCCATAACAGGAAAATATAATCTACAAAGCACCTATATAGGCAAACCTTGTGTCTCCCAAGGATTATGCACACTCAAGACAAAATGTCTCTCCCAGAAAGACATTACCAAAGCAGCATAGGTGTTTACACAAGGGGGTGCCCATGGCTACCCCCTGTGTCTGTCTATATAGATTTCCCATGCATTCAGAAACATTATATTCCAACACTACAGTCAATAATTTGCTAATTAATTCTTATTTTTCCATCTATCAGTTGTAGCTCTCTTAGCAAATTCACAATTGCTTGTGTCCCATACCTATTACTTATCACTGTGATTAAACTATTCACATTTAATGTCACCATGATATTTCTTTTTATTTTTTACTATCCTTATTATTGTTTTTAAACTCTTTTAATGACATTAAAAAATGTCCTGTATCTTTGAGTACCTCTTCTACTGATGCCAACATGGGCCTTAGTGTGTATTCAAGCCATATTGAGATATTCTCTGTAGCCTATTCTCTCCCGGAGAATATCGGCCTAAGAGGGAGATTATGCAGATGCTTGTGAATATTGGGCAGGCCTTTAAACACCAGAGTTCTCGGGTTCTCAGTCCATAAGAATTCCTTAAGCTCCTTATCTACTCGTTATCTACTAAGCCTTCCATCTCCTTTAGTTCAAGGTGTCTTCTGATCTCTCTAACCAGAGTATTCAAAATTATTGGAGAGATTTGTACAAAAGTGGTGTCATCTGATAGCAGTTTTTGTAATTTGTTATTGTACATTTCTCTGTCCAAAACCACTACTGCACCTCCTTTATCAGCCTGTTTTACCACTATCTGCAAATTATATTGCAAATCCCTCATCACTTTCCTTTGAGCTATAGTCAAATAGCGACATTTCACAATTTGCCTTAAGGAATTCTTATGGATTGAGAACATTATACAAGCAATGTTTAAAATGTGTCCCTGTTTTTTGGTCTTTTGCCCTCCCCAAATTTTGGATTTTTCCAGATTTCTTGTGCTGCAAAGTTCAGAGCTGAGTGTCAAGCAGATTTTACAAGAAGATGAGAGCTGCAGGGGAACAAAAGTTTAGTGCTGCTTATGCCGAGTCTGCTTGTGTTTTTAATAGCACAATAGGTAGTGTACTTGCTTTTGATGCAGAAGGCTGTGTGTTCTACTCAAACAGTAGGTAGATGCATTGCTGATACTGTACTGTATTGTAAAGGGGTGGATGCTGCAGTCCTTTTTGGTGAAGATACCTAGTAACTATGAACCTGTTATCAATTTGCCATCCATTCCCTATTGCAATATTACTAGCTTATCTTTTTTTTTTAAATGCAACTTAGGCAATTTATTCCTCAAGGGCAACAGGCACTTTATTTGTAGATGAAACAATGAAATATAAAGTTGTTTGCTAGCAGCAACCTCTTCATTAGTTACAGATTTCTTTAATGTGGAATTATTTAGATGACTTTTACTTCTTCAGAGATTGTGCATATTTACTGATACTGGTGAACTGTAGAAGTTTGAGTAGACTTTTATGATAGAAATTTTATTGGTGCATGCATTTTGTTTCATTGTTTACTGGAAAAAGTTTTCTGAATTGGGCAATTTTGTCATTATTGGTGCATGCATTTTGTTTCATTGTTTACTGGAAAAATGTTCAAAACAAATTTAAAATGCCCTCTAACAACTGTACTATATTGTACAAGGAATATAATTTAATACAATCAGGAAGGTGTATCAAAGGCCATGTGTATGTTTCGTGTGCAAGAGGCCTATAGGTTCATAGGTTCATAGGTTCATAGGTTCATACTAGGCTATCTGCCCGAGGGCATTTATAAGCCTAGCCCATTGTTTTGTGGCTTACGCCACCCCTTTAGTATGGGGAACTATACCCATTATTTTGCTGTGCCTCTGTCGAGCAGTGACACTGAGGTAATTCCTGGGGTATATCTGCGATCTCCCATCCATTGGTCAAGATTTCTCTTGAACAAGGCCAGCGAGGTGCTCTGCCTCACATGTACCGGGATTTTGTTCCACAGCATAGGGAGTCTTTGGGTGATGAATCTATCCCTCCAGCACGTCCTATTAATAGCAGTGTCGAGGTTTAAGTCTCCCGCCCTTGTGGCTCTGATGGATCTAGATTTTTTGAGGTGAAGCATATTCATCAAATCTGGGTTTGACATGGCCTTGTATGTTAGGCAAAGGTCACCTCTGAGCAAGCGGTGGCGACTGAATAGAGCTGGAGTTCTTTCAGTCGGGCAGCATAGGACAGATTTTTGAGACCCTTTATCCTTTTGGTGAGGAACTTTGTGGCCTCTCCAGCTGCTGCAAGTGTCGGGTCAGATACATTCGAATGGGGCATTGTACTCAATCATTGGTCTGATGAGTGATGAGTAAAGGGAGACTATGACCTCCCTTGATCTAGATGAGAATCCCTTCATGATAAGGTGGGCAATGTAGAAGGACTTCCTAACTACTTTAGCTACATGGGTGTCGAATGACAGACTACTATCAACCTGGGTCCCCAGGTCCCTGATAACTTCTTCTGTGCTCAGTGGATTGCCACCTATTTGGTAGCTAGGGGTAACCTTGTTTTTCCAGAAGGGTATGACTATGCATTTTTGGCATTTAACTTTAGGCCGTGGCTCTGGCACCAGTTATCCGTTTCTGTGAGACCCTTCTGAAGGATATCTGTGTCAGATGTGTTTTCTACTATGGCCCAGTTTGCAGTCATCTGCAAACTTTGTCAGCCATAACCCTCCTGTGTTTGCTTGTACTTGGAAAAGTAGATGCCAAACAAGAGTGGGCCCAGGACTGAGCCCTGTGGGACACCACTTGTGACAGGCTTTGAGTCTGACATGGCGCCAGCAACTCTGACCCTGTGGGTTCTGTCACTCAGCCAGTTTGCAACCCATCTTGTGATGTATGGGTTAACATTTAAGCTGATGAGTTTTTCAATGATACCCGAGTGGGGTATTGTATCGAAGGCCTTAGCCAGATCGAGGTAGGCTGTATGGACTGCCTTTCCCTCATCAATGGCTTTGGTGACTGTTTGAAAAAGTCAACCAAGTTTAAAAGGCATGATCTGCCTTTGACAAAGCCAAACTGGGTTGGATCCAAAGTCTGCAAATTCCCTATGTCTTTATTTATGAGGTCCATTATGATCCTCTCCATGGCTTTGCAGATAAGGCTTGTCAAGCTAATGGGCGGTAATTTCCAGGGTCTGTGGAGGCACCGCCTTTGTGAAGTGGGACCACAGTTGCAGTGCGCCACTCCTGGGTACGTATCCAGAGGTAAGACTTTGATTAAACAGCTGTCCTAGCTGTGGGTTTAATTCCTCATTGAGTTCGTGGAGCACACAGCCGGGGTCACCATCGGGTCCCATGGATGCTGTGTTTTTTGCTTTGGCGTGGGCAGTTCTCACTTGGGCGCTGGAGATGTTTGGGGGGGGATGCAATCGTTTGGTATAGATATCTCTCCTTTTGGGGAGGGGAGAAGTTTGCACTGAACCTGTCAGCCAGTATGTTGGCAATGTCTGTAGGATCAGTAATCTTCACATCATTTTGAACTAGTTCTGAGCATATCTGGGAGTTTCCTCCTAGGTTTCTAACATAGCTAAAGAAGGCCTTATGATTGTCTTTTGAGTCTTTAGCTATTTTTCTCTCGAAATTTGCTTTGGATGATTTTATGAGAGCTCTTAGTTTTTTACTTATAGTGATCAAGGGTGTCTTACCTTTTAAGGATTTTGCTCTATCTTGTAGTAGCTTCCTCCTTTTGTTGTAGAGTTTGTTTATGGCTGGGGTCCACCAGACTGGACACTTATCTTTGGTACAAAGAGTCTTTGTTTTGCTTGGGATTGCCTTATCCATGCAGTCCTGCAGGTGCTGGTAGAAGGCGTTTGTAAGTGATTCAGCGGCTTGAGTATTGTTTTCCATGCATTTCGGGGCCTGAAAGGAGACCACACTAGTCTTTAGAAGTGTGAAGTCGGCTTTTGAGAAGTTCTTTACTGTGGTCTTTTTTATTTCAGGTGGGGGTGGGATGAGGACCTCCAGCGAGATTAGTTTGTGATCTGATCTCACCAGTGAGGGGTATACTTCCGGTGTTGAACATTGTGCTCCCATGTTCGTGATGATGAGATCAAGTATGTTATCTCCTCTTGTGGGGATGGTGACTAGTTGTTCCATGGCATTTGAGTTTATGAATTCCAGGAACTTTTGGGCTAGGGTGTTTGGGCTTGAGTAGTGTTCCCAGTCTATATTAGGGTAATTGAAGTCACCTAGTATGATGGTGTTTGGTGATACATTTATCCCCTCTAGTGTTTTCAGGAAGGCCATGTGAGTTTCCTGAGTTTGTGAGGGTGGCCTGTAACATGCTACAATTTGCAGAGCAGTCTTGCCTATGGTTAATTGCACCTGGATGGTCTCCGATGCATCGTGCGTTGCCACCAGTCTTGAGGTGTGGGTGTCCTTGGTGAATATGGATACCCCCACCTTTCTTGGTATTGTCCGGATTTTGGGGCGGAACGCTTGATATGAGGTAAAACCTGATAGCGCTGGGGTGCTCTCAGGAGCCTTGAACCAGGTTTCTGTCACAGCACAGACATCGATGTTCTCCATACTCAGAAGGGCCTCGAGTCGTGCATTTTGAGATTTAGACTTCTGGCATTGAGCAGCATTACCCTTAGTTTTTTCCTTTTTGTGTTCTAGGGTGGTAGGTTTAGAATGTGAGCCTTGCCTAAAAACGGCACTATGGTCGTGGCAAGAGCGTTTGCCAATATCCAGAATCCCAGGGGTGACAGGTGCAAGCCGTCCCTTGCGAAGCAGCGTGGCTTGTCCAGCATGTCATCCCAGGCAGACAGATACTGGATCCCCTTTGAATGACACCAGTGTTTAAGCCAATTGTTAAAGCTGATCATCTTATCTCTGTATTGTGGCATCATTCTTGGTGAAGGTAGGATACTGCTCAAGGTCAGGGTCATACCTGCCTGGGCTACATAATCAGAGAGCTCCTCAATGTCTCTTTTCATGTAGTCCAAGGAGGTACGTCTCAGGTCGTTTACACCAGCGTGGACAATGACTGAGTCATATTTGTACCTGCTGTTGAGAGACCTGAGTGCTTGCGTTATGTGGCGGATTCTAGCGCCCGACAGGCAGCTTACTGTGACCTTCTCCTTACTCAGTCTGGTGGCGGGACATCAGTGTGTCTGACTATGGAGTCACCAATGACTAGTGTGTCTGGCATTGTGTTTGGCCTTAAGGGCTGTGACTGTTTGACACTCTGACTGTGAGGTATATGTGTTGCGGGTGTTGTGTTCTGAGGTGGTGGTTGTTTGGGTGTCTGCTTTGGTGGCCTCTGCTGTTTTGGTAGATTTTTGATCAGAGCCTCCGAGTATGTCTTTGTGTGTTTATGTGTATGATTTGAGGTTGTAATGGTACTATGTGAGACTGGGTCTATAGTGTGTGTGGTAACCTTCTCCTCCTGACTGGTCTTGCCAGTCCTATGTTGAGAGAGCTCAGCCTCCAGTTTGGCCGTATAGTTGCATCTCTCGCATGTATTTGTGTTTTGTGGGAGGAGGAAAGGGTTGTCTGTGTACATGAGGCAATTGAAACATTGCCTCAATATTCCCAGGTTCACCAGCTGAGCAGGAGAGGACACTAGCAACTGATCCCTCGACATGCTAGAAGGGTAGACGAAAAACTTTAAAAAGATTCCGGGGGCGTGGGTGACCGAGAAATGGGGGTTGCCTTTTGGGGTACTATCTATGACAAGAGTGCCGTATCAAGGTAATAAGTACTGTAGGAGCAAGTGCTAGGTTTAATAGATAGAGAATAGTCTACTTGGAGTCAAGTAGAGTTGATCTTTTAGTTATAGGATACGCTGATTTGATCAGTAGTATAGTTCGAGGAAGGTAGTTTTAAGGGAAAATTTGAAGAGTGGACTTTAGGTAGCCGAATAGTTTAAACCTGCTTAACCGGCTGCCCTAGTGTGCAACAGTGGCAGCTCAGCTAACGCGTTTAGCGTTTATACCAGGGGCTGGAAAAAGCTAGAAACTGGCCCAAAACGACCAATAAACTACTAGTTACTGGCTGAAACCTCACAAAACTGGACAAAAGGCAGCTCAATGCTTCCCACTCCCACTGGTAAGCAAGGTAGCTTCCCTTCCCCAAATAAGGCAAGGAAACAGTACACAGGAACTACAACCAAAGCCCAGGAATCAGCAACTCTGAAACTGGACTAAACTAGTAAAGCAGGAAAGCAAGGTAGCTTCCTTCCCCAAATAAGGCAAGGAAACAGTACACAGGAACTACAACCAAAGCCCAGGAATCAGCAACTCTGAAACTGGACTAAACTAGTAAAGCAGGAAAAACAAGAGATATTTTTTCTTTTTTTTCTTTTTTTTCACAAAACAGGCAGAAACAGGTACAGCAAACACTTATAAATGCTATGAATCAGCTACTACAGCTTACACAGAAGAATTTGCTACAAATACAGTCAAATAGTAACAAACAAGGATTCCAAGTGCAATATTAAGTTAAATGCAGTAAAACAGCTTCAATGCAACAGAAAGGCAGGCGAAATACAGTTGCTAGGTATTCAGATGTGGAAAGCAACAAAAAATATACTTAGTATCAAGAAAAGTCGCTTATTCAGCTCTCTGCAGCCTGGATTACTCTGCTGGCCCACGTGGAGTCTGTGCTGAGTAGGTACAAGCTGAAAGTTTTATACCAGGGGGCTGGAAAAAGCTAGAAACTGGCCCAAAACGACCAATAAACTACTAGTTACTGGCTGAAACCTCACAAAACCGGACAAAAGGCAGCTCAATGCTTCCCACTCCCACTGGTAAGCAAGGTAGCTTCCCTTCCCCCAAATAAGGCAAGGAAACAGTACACAGGAACTACAACCAAAGCCCAGGAATCAGCAACTCTGAAACTGGACTAAACTAGTAAAGCAGGAAAGCAAGGTAGCTTCCCTTCTCCCAAATAAGGCAAGGAAACAGTACACAGGAACTACAACCAAAGCCCAGGAATCAGCAACTCTGAAACTGGACTAAACTAGTAAAGCAGGAAAAACAAGAGATATTTTTTTTCTTTTTTTCTTTTTTTCACAAAACAGGCAGAAACAGGTACAGCAAACACTTATAAATGCTATGAATCAGCTACTACAGCTTACACAGAAGAATTTGCTACAAATACAGTCAAATAGTAACAAACAAGGATTCCAAGTGCAATATTAAGTTAAATGCAGTAAAACAGCTTCAATGTAACAGAAAGGCAGGCGAAATACAGTTGCTAGGTATTCAGATGTGGAAAGCAACAAAAATATACTTAGTATCAAGAAAAGTCGCTTATTCAGCTCTCTGCAGCCTGGATTACTCTGCTGGCCCACGTGGAGTCTGTGCTGAGTAGGTACAAGCTGAAAGTTTTATACCAGGGGCTGGAAAAGCTAGAAACTGGCCCAAAACGACCAATAAACTACTAGTTACTGGCTGAAACCTCACACAACTGGACAAAGGCAGCTCAATGCTTCCCACTCCCACTGGTAAGCAAGGTAGCTTCCCTTCCCCAAATAAGGCAAGGAAACAGTACACAGGAACTACAACCAAAGCCCAGGAATCAGCAACTCTGAAACTGGACTAAACTAGTAAAGCAGGAAAGCAAGGTAGCTTCCCTTCCCCCAAATAAGGCAAGGAACAGTACACAGGAACTACAACCAAAGCCCAGGAATCAGCAACTCTGAAACTGGACTAAACTAGTAAAGCAGGAAAAACAAGAGATATTTTTTTTTCTTTTTTTTTCACAAAACAGGCAGAAGCAGGTACAGCAAACACTTATAAATGCTATGAATCAGCTACTACAGCTTACACAGAAGAATTTGCTACAAATACAGTCAAATAGTAACAAACAAGGATTCCAAGTGCAATATTAAGTTAAATGCAGTAAAAACAGCTTCAATGTAACAGAAAGGCAGGCGAAATACAGTTGCTATGATTTGAAAACGACCCAAAGTTCATCTTTATTTGCCATTGGCAAAATGTATTTTCTTTGAATGTGGGTTTCAATGCTGTTTCGATGAATGTGAGTTTCAAGGGCAGAGAAGTTTTAATGCTAAGTCTGTTTTCATTGTGAGATTGCATTGCTTTATTTAGCAGATGTCTTAGTGTTTGTGCTGTAAAATGCAAAATAAAACTTTCAAATGAAGTCCAAATCATCGTAGAAGTAAAGCAGTATGCACATTAGTGTTTATGGTAAATGGGGTGAAATAGCCAAGTAATGGTTCATTGGAATGGCTGCAGGGGGGGAGGCTCCATTCGACCATGATGTTGTGAGGGGGAAGGGCAGCTAACTCAAAGACAGCCTCGGCTGAATTATACCTCTCAACTGTCCAGATTTTCACAGAATGAGTAGATTTTTGCTTCTTATTTTTGGTTTGTTCCTCATAAAAAGTGTGGTTTTCTGGCAAATAATTTAGGAATTAAGTCACTAAATAATGACAGACACTGAGTTTCAGACTTCATAATCTTCAGAAAAATGCATGCTAAAGCAAGACCTGTTCTATCAATGGTCTCAGTTTATACAACAATTTATAGTACTATTTATATGTTCCCCCAATTTATTTGGCCTTGTCCAGATTTCCTACATTAACAGGTTGAGAGGTACATGCAAATAAATTGCTTTATAGAATTAGGCATATCCAAACCTCTCAACTTTCCCTGATTTTGTCTCAAAATGTTGCTCTTCCCCTAATAATCCCGCCGCAAAATGGCAATTTTGGAAGAAAACGTGGAGGGCTTACAACTAAGAAATAACTGTAATAATCAGAGTTATAGATTACTTTTATTTAAGAAATGCATGTAGATTCTTTTATTTTGTCAGCTGCTCAAGTTAGCAGTACTAATATTAAAAAAGTGTCCCTTCTTTGACAGGTTCCCAGCTGTATTGTGTGGCTATTTTATATTTTTGCATCACATTTTTGGTCCATTTTTCATAAAATTGTGTTTTTTTGGCAAATGAGTGGCAAATCATTGAAGACTGAAGTTAGAAAATAATGACAGACATTTGAGTTTCAGATTTCGTAACTTTCAGAAAATTCATACTAAGGCAAGACTCACTATTCTATTATCTTTCTAAGTTTATAAGAGCAATATTTAAAAATTGTCCTGATTTTTGGGCCTTTGTCCCACTTCTATGTATGGCTCAGTCCATATTTCTTGTTCTGTGGTTGAGAGGTATGACAAATGTGTCAGGGCCATCACAGTCAGCCAGAGACATTTCAAATTGTGACATACTTGTTGCACCCCACTCCCTCATGTAGTGACTCTGGATGTGTCCAAGCAAGGCAAGGAGCATTTATGCAGTGTAAATGTGCAGAGTGCTACTTTTATTCTGTCCTTAATTTTGCAGAATGTTCTGGTTTCTGTCATATTTTATACTGTTGATTTATGCTTATTATTACTCAGAAAGTGCCTGTTGCTCTGTGTTTAAGTACAATGGTTTAATGACCATCAGGTAAGCTTGTCTGAGACTGTAAGATGCAAATAAGCTTTAATAAGCATACTGCTAAAGAATTGCCAACATTGAAAGCCTTTCTGTTGTTGCCATGCAGAGAATACTTACATAACTAGATAATGTATAAGCCTTGGGTATTGAAATGCATATGACAGTATTTGTAATAAAGGACAGGATTACATTATTTTAAGAAGCTCATTACATTTGTTGGAGACTTGCAGTCATCTTTGCAGGCTTTACCTGTAAACCAAACAGAATGTCAATCTATCATGTGTGGTCCATTACCTGTACAGTAATCCTTTAAGCAATGTATCTTGAGCTTGTTTCTTGTTTGCTTTTCATTTTTTACTTTGATCACGTTTTCCCCATGATACAAGTAGATAGTTGTAAGACAGCAGGACATTTTTGGATAAGAAACATTTTTACAAGTGGGGGGATCACAGATATTGCTACTTTCAGCATGTTACTTGGTACTTTAATTAAGCTGAATTTAAAGAAGTGGTTTGAGTTGAGTGCTGCTTGTTTTTCTTATACTTGATTTTGACTGGCATTCCAGTAATGTATTTAAAAAGTAATTTATTTTTTCATGCCTCACAACCTTTTTGTTTCCATCTAGATATTAAGTAAGCCATCATGCAGCCAATGCATTAAAGTATTTTTTTCTTCTACACTTCATTTTGTCTTGATTGGACTCTCCTAATGATGGTTTGGCACCCAGGGCGTATTTAATTAAAGTTACAGTTTTTGTGGTTTTGATCCTAGCACCTCCCCTTTCTAGTTGACCACACCCCTTCCCATTGACCCCCCACCCATTCACCTGTCTCCTGCAGTCCCCCTTTGATTTGAAGTCACCAGCCACCACTGGAGTTAACCAGAATGATAGGACATTTTGAAACAAGAGGTTATGACAGAAATAGAGTCAAAAGTATTACCCAGAAACAGAGAGATTTTAGGGGTAATAAAATGCAACCTTGGCTCAAACAAGAGGGGCTTAGTTAGACCTATGGTTAACAATAGGAAAGAGAATGATGACACCCTCAGGCGTATGTTAACGTACAGTAACAATGTTCATGGGGGGTGTGAAATCATAAGGAGAAACTGGAAAATGTTATTGTCAGATGACAAACTGAGAAAGGTTGTGGCGGACCAACCATCTTTTGGGTTTAGAAGCAATAAGAACCTAAAGGACATTTTGAGTAATGAAAAAGAAAAAGTAGCTAAACAGGCAATAATCAGTAAAGGAACTAAATCTTGTGGGACATGTAAAGCGTGTAATAGCATAGATAAGAATAACATTTTCATACATCCAGCCACAGGCAGGGAGTATTATTTTGGGGCAAAAGTGAACTGTGACACAATTTTGTATACCTTGCGACATGTCAATTATGCACATCCTACTATGTGGGCAAGACTAACTGTAAATTCAAGGTCAGGATTCTAAATCACCTGTCTGCTATAAGAACACAGAACAAACGTAATGCCCTAGCTAAGCATGTTTCCAATAATGAAGGTCATGATTTTAAGTATAAGGTTATCTGGAATATAAGGAAGGGACATAGAGGTGGGGACATAGTGAATGATACAGAGCTGGAAGAAACTAGATAGATAGTGGAATTGACAGCACATAGGTATCCAGGACTAAATGAGGTAGTCCCATTAAAACCCGCACTCAAGAAAAGGCGGGTTTTGTACTAAGACATGATTGGTTGCCACTCTATTTTTAAACGACATTGTCATACAACATTTTTATCTGAAGAAGGGCATAGCCTGAAAGCGCTTATCGTTTGTGTATTTTGCTGCTACTTATTGTTTTTTTATTGGAATAGAACAAGAAATCTGAGTGGTGATTGCTGCTATTTGATTTGCTCTGAATTGTACCTAGCATTATGGATGGAAAATTTCCCACACTTTCTTTAGCCAGCCTGATTGACATGGGCATCCTGAGGCAATGTAGCAACTGCCTCATGTACACTGACAACCCACTTCTTCTAGTCCATACAAATTCATTATGTAAGAGATGCATCCATATCAAGAACCTAGAATCCAGGCTCTCTAGCTCACCAATCTGTTCATCTGATACTAAGCAGGTTGTCAGCATGCAACCTCACCTACTGCACCTACCAAACCAGCAACACATAAACCTACATATGCAGAGGTCCTTACCAGAAGCTTACCTAAACATCAGAGACCTCCTAAACACAAACACAAGCACAATTCACATAATACATAATACATCTTCTGCAGAACTTTGTGCACATAATATATCAGACAGCAGTGTCTCACCAGTTAAGTCCCTAAGGCATAGCACAAAAACAAACCTCTTAGTCATAGGCGACTCAATTTTGAGACACACAGATGTCCCTGTCACCAGGTTGGATAAGGAAAAAGTCATGGTCAGCTGTCTGTCAGGTGCCAGGATCCACCACATCACACACACATTTAAGTCTGTCAACAACAGGCACTGTTATGACTCCATCATAATCCATGTTGGTGTAAACAACTTGAGATGTACCTCACTGGACTGTATGAAGAGAGACGTGACTGAGCTCTCTCCGATTATGTGACTCAGGCAGGTATGTCCCTAACCCTAAGCAGCATTTTACCTTCGCCTAAAATGATACCCAAATTCAAACAAAAAATGATTGACTTCAACAATTGGCTTAGTTTCTGGTGTCATTCAAAGGAGATCCAGTATCTGTAAGCCTGGGATGACGTGGTTGACAGACCTCGGTACTTTGCCAGAGATGGTCTTCATCTGTCACCCCTGGGATTTCACTTACTGGCTAAGGCTCTTGCCACCTCCATAGTGCTTTTTTTAGGCAATGTCATAAGAACAAAATTCCCAACATAAAAATACCCCCTAAAAACAACCCTAGGGTTATGCTGCTAAACAATAGGAGTCTAAACCAGAAACCGCACTCACTGGAAGCAGTACTCACCTTGGAAGATGCTGACATTTGTGCAGTCATTGAGACCCGGTTTAAGGCTGTGAAGAGCACCCCATTTGTACCAGGTTACATTTCCTTCCACATGTTCAGACCACAAACTGAAGGCATGAGAACTAAAGGAGGTGGTGTGTCAATATTCATTAAAGATAAATATATCTGTAGAGTGGTTAAACAGCATGATTCCCTTGAATTACTTCAGGTGCAATTGACTGTAGGTAAGATCCCTATTCAGGTCATTGTCAGCTATAGGACCACCTCTATGAATCAGGACATCATCTCAGCCTACTTGGATGCACTTTAGTCACTCAAGATACAACCAAACACCCTGGTTTTGTGCGACTTTAATTATCCATCCATTGACTGGGTAAAGTATACATTTTTCTAACTCACTTGTCCAAAGGTTCCTGGACTTCATTAATTCCAATACCCTTTACCAGCTGGTTGACATATCCACAAGGGGTCAAACATCCTGGATATGGTGCTTACCAACATGGGGGACTGCTGCACCACCCCCAGCGTGTGGCCATCCCTGGTGAGATCTGACCACAAGACCTTAAATCCACAAAACCAAACAAAACCAAGAAGTACACAAAAAAGCTCAAGCCTTCACAAACAGGTGCTGGATTTATTTTTCAAACTGCAAGTAAGCGCTTTCATTCCAAAAAGCATTTACAAGGAACTTCATCAGACAATTACAAAAAAAATGACTGCCTGGTTAAATGCTTTTAAAGCATGACAACACTTCCTGACTCATATTTAAAAGCACAGTGTCTTACTTAACACATGAAAAAATGTGATTTAAAAGTATATACATTAAGAAAAAGTGAAACATGTAAATGTGCATGAATAGTAAAACATGAACCCTGACATTAAAAACTATGAAGTATTTTAAAAAACAAACACAGAAAATGTGTATTTATACTATTTACACACATATGAAGTTTCTGACTTAGTAATCCTTCAGAAAATGCTTGCTGTCACAAAACACATTTTCTACTAACTTTCTATGGTTATAACAGCAATATTTTAAACTTTTTCCTTGCTGTGACTTTTCTAACTTGAAGCTGCTATGTAATGACAGACATCAGAGTTTCAGACTTCATGCCCTTAGAAAAATGTGTACTAGTGCAAAACACATTATTCTAGCAACTTTAACTATATAACAAAACATATTTTATACTTTATCCCTAACGTTATTCCTCCCCAACTTGAAATCACTTGATAATGGGATAGACATTTTAAGTTTTAGACTTCATACCCCTCATACTATTTATATACATATGAAATTCTCACTAAAAATGAACTACTATAAATAATTCTATCTATTTAGGGTGTTCAGTTTTAAAATACTGGCTATAGACATACTGTTATTTAGTCCAGGCCAGTGTACTGAATCCAAACGGATGTGCCAGCTCAATTCATTTCTCTGAAGGAGATATGGCCATGCACCCCCCCCCCCCCCCATGTGATGGATTAACTACATCTAAAACTATAAACTTAAAACCGTGGTTTGGATATTGTGTGATATGTTTAGCTAATGCATTGGTTTCACAGTGGTCTCTAATATTTCTTAAATGTTCACCAATTCTTTGTTTGAGCTTACGGTCAGTTTTGCCTATGTAAAAACAAGGGTAGAATTCACATATAGCACAATATACGACTTTCTCAGTAAAGCAACAATACCTGTCTTTAATTTTTATTCTCATCCCCTTAATACTTATTTCATTGACTTCCAATATATAGGGACAGAATTTACATGATCCATATTTATAAATGTAACCACCCTTATTTGTTTTACCCTGGTGTTCTAATAATAATTTGATGTTGTTGCCTTTTCTAAAAACACAGACTGGCTTTTCTCCAATTATTGCTCTTATATTAATGTCACCTATCAGCAGTGGCCAATTCTTTTCTAAAATAGCTTTTATATAATATGAATCAGTAGAAAAAGTTGTGATAAAACAAGATTTATAATTATTCTTATTATTAGTATTAACACTTACTACTTGATGGTTATCTACAGAAGTATTGGCAATATGTAACTGTTCATCTGCTGATAAGTCAGTAATACCATTAACAGACATATTGTCATTAGGTTTCAGTAAAGGAATGAAATGGCCATTTTCCCTTTTCTTGATAACCTCATTCATGATATTTTCAACCTGGGATTGGGGATAACCCCTTCTGAAAAACATGTCTCGAAGATTATGGCATTCATAAGTAAATCTTTCATACTGAGTGACCATTCGGGCTGCTCTAACAAATTGCCCTTTTAGAACACCTCTTTTTTGTGGAAACGGATGGCAGATTGTGAAATGCAAAAAATTATTAGAATAAGTTGCTTTTCGAGAGATCTCCGACACAAACTTATTATTCTCGGTGTCTTTCTTTAGCAACGCATCCAAATAAGAAATGTCTACCTCATTTATAGTGTGTGTAAATTTTAAAAAAGGAGTTATGTTGTTAATATATCGAAGGAATGGTTCTATGCTTTGTTCAGGTCCGCTGCACAGAATAAAAATATCATCCAGAAAGCGGGTATATAAGTGGCAGAATGGGAAAAAATGAGAAGTCATTAAAAATCTTTTCTCCCATTCTAGCATGACGATATTTGCGTACATGCCGCCACAAGCAGACCCCATTGCTACCCCTTCTTTTTGGATATAAAGTTGTTGTTCAAACAAAATAAAATTATTTTTCAAAACTTAATCTAATAACTGCTCCCAGTGTATTACTTTTATCCTGAGGTAGATTTTTACTATGTAGATATTCACAGAACCATTGAGTGCTGGTATCATGGGGAATCACAGTGTAGAGGTCGACCTATCAAAAACTACTGTGTTGAGCTTACTTAAAAAATCCCATGAATATTTACACAATGATGGTTCTGTCTTTAATAATTTCTTAATTTCGACATCAAGATATTTTGCTAGTGGCTATGGGATGGAGCCTCTAGCATTTACAATAGGTCGAAAAGGGGGTTGGTGTGTGTCCTTATGTATTTTAGGAATCCCATAAATAGTTGGAGTAATGGGATAATCTACAGACAAAAATTGATGTTCTTCAACAGTAATCAGTTCATCTATAAATAAATCTTGTATGTGCCCTTTAATTTTTCTATATGCACCATTTTGTTCATTCAGAGAGCTGCACGCATAATTATCTGTCTCCATAATTTCAAGCATTTTCTGTATGTAATCATGTTCCCATATAAGGACCATACCACCCCCTTTATCTGGTTTCATGACCCTTAAATTTTCATTAGAAGTCAATTATTTCATCAATACACATGTTGTTCTTAAGCAGCTTTTTATCTGTCATTTTCCTATGCGCCCTAATATCTAGTTCACATACACGTTCAAAGGTGTCTAAAATACGGGCTATAGGAGGGTTATATGTGCTAGAAATTTTAAAAGGGTGTATAATTTTACATCAAATAATGTCTGTACCACATTAGCTGGTGAATTAGATGTAAATGTAGGTCCTTTTGCTAGAAGGTTACATAAATGGGTGCCGACATTCAATTCCGTGAAATTATAAACTTTAAAGTCACCTTCATTATTTAGGAATGAAGGATTATTAAGTCAGAAACTTCACATATATGTAAATAGTATGAATACACATTTTCTGTGTTTGTTTTTTAAAATACTTCATAGTTTTTAATGTCAGGGTTCATGTTTTACTACTCATGCACATTTATATGTTTCACTTTTTCTTACTGTATATGTTTTTAAATCACATCTTTTAATGTGTAAGTAATTCACTGTGCTTTTAAATATGAGCCAGGAAGTGTTGTCATGCTTTAAAAGCATTTAACCAGGCAGTCATTTTTTGTAATTGTCTGATGAAGTTCCTTGTAAATGCTTTTTGAAACGAAAGCTCCAACTTGCAGTTTAAAAAATAAATCCAGCACCTGTTTTTGAAGGCTTGAGCTTTTTTGTGTACTTCTGACCACAAGACCTCCCTTAGCAACAACTAGACTAGAAAACGTCTCCAAGGCCAATTACAACCCATTACATGACACCATAAATAGCTTCCTAGCCCCTCCCCCACTGATGGAACAGACACACATGTTGAGTTATACACCAATGCTTTATATGAGCACCTGTACAATTATATTGATTCCACCATACCTGATAGAACCAAAGCAAGATCTTCAAGGGCAAACAAGCCTGCCTGGTGGACAGCTGCCATCAATAGGCTATACACTAGGAAAATAAAATTGCTGTCTAAGAGAAGGAAGGAACAGTCTCAAAACTGGAAACACTCCCTCGTCAACTTAAACAACAAATAAGACTCCTAGTGAAGTCTTCCAAAGTTTCCTTAGCTAAGAATAACCACAAGGCATTCTTTAGTTACATCCGTAACCTTAAAGGTAAGGCCCAGATTTGCGCTGAACTCATAGTTAATGATACTACTTATAGAGAGCCTGTGGATATAGCAAACCTGCTGGTTGACAGGTTCAGTGAAAACTTCAGTCTCCTGTCCCCACCACATATACTCCAAAACATCCCTAACACCTGTCCCCCACCTAGTATCTCCAAGGAGCATGTCTTAACTGCCCTCTCCAAGGTCAAAAACTCAGCCTGTATGGGATCAGACAACATCCCGGGCTGTGTTCTACATGGGTTAAACAGGAATTAGCATCACCCTTGGGCATGCTTTTCAATCACAGCCTACGCACTGGCTTTGTCCCAGTGGAATGGAAAACAGCTAAAGTCATCCCTTTGTACAAAGGTGGTGCATCCACAGACCTCAGGAACTATAGACCCATTAGCCTGACCAGCCTTATCTGCGAGGCCATGGAAGAAATCATCATGGACCTTATTAACAAAGATGTAGCATTATATCCAAACTCTCCACCCCACCCAGTTTGGCTTTGTCAAGGGGAGATCATGCCTGTTAAAACTGATGGACTCTTTGAGACAGTTGCCAAAGCCCTAGACGAAGGCATATCTGTGTAGAACACCAGTGGTTATGGGCCTGCTGGAAGAGGAGCAGTCCCATATTTCGACTGTATGATTTCTATCAATGAGCCAGTTTGCAACCCACATGACAATATATGGGTCGATACCCAGTTGTTAATTTCTTGGACCCCTACTGTTTCGAAATAGATACATTTTGGAGAAACATTTATGAAAATCCTGTGTACCATAACAAAGATGCTAAATGGATAGAAGAAGTAAAAGAAAGAATAAGAAGTTCAAGTGTACAGGATATGAAATGGGATGACTTTCCTGTCAGAGAGATTGAAAAAAGAAAAGCTTCTAATTGGAAAATCCCAGGCCCAAATGCAGTACCTAACTTCTGGCTAAAAGTTTTAACATCTTCGCACAAAGATTAAGCCATGAGTAAAACCTATTTATATGTGCACACTGAAAAGACACCAGCCTGGTTAACAACAGGAAAAACAAGTCTGCTACTTAAGAGTGAACCTGCAAGCTACCTTAAAAACTATAGACCAATAATTTGCCTTCCGACAACGTATAAACTATACACTGGAATTTGTGCCGACAGAGTTCGTAGTCATTTTAAAGAAAACTCAACTATGGCAATAGAACAAAAGGTTAATAAAAGAAAGTCATAGGGAACAAAGGATCATTTGTTGTTAAATAAATTCATAGTGGAAAACTGTAAAAAATGGGAAGAATCTAAGTATGGCATGGATAGATTATAAAAAAGCATTTGACAGTATCCCACGTTCATGGGTAAAAGAGTGCTTAAACATGTATGATACACCTTACACTGATAAGCTACATTACAGCGACCATGAAACAGTGGCAAACCATTTTGTAGTTAAGCCACGATAAAGGACACATTATTATTCCAGGGGTAAAAATCCAAAGGGGGATATTCTAGGGAGACTCTCTGTCACGGCTGCTCTTTTGTCTTGCCCTTAACCCATTAAACTGTTTGCTTAACAGATTATGTCATGGCTATAACTTGGCTCCCAGAAAGCAACAGAGTGTAAAGACTTCGCATCTTCTCTTTGTAGATGATTTAAAACTGTATGGCTCATCAGATGAGGAACTGAAAGCACAACTGCAAGTGTCAAAAAACGTTTTCAGATATATAAGAATGTAATTTGGTCTTGATAAATGTGCAAAAGCAACCTTTAAAGCAGGAAAGCTGCAGCACCAAGAAAACATCAGTTTGGGACAATAATGTGCTATGAAAGAACTTGTGCAAGAGGGAGTGTATAAATATTTGGGAATTGATGAAGGATCAACAATAAAACATGAACAAATGTGAATAAAACTCAGTAAGGAATATTGTAGAAGACTTAAATTAATCCTGAAAACAGCATTGATATCTAGGAACAAAGTTCAAGCTATAAATCAGTTTGCTCTTCCTGTCATAACTTACAGTTTTGGAGTGATTGACTGGCCCCAAAATGTGTAAGATAGATTAGACAGGAAAAAATTATCCTCATCAAATGATTTATAAAAATCGGTGCATACCAAGATTATATATTCCCCGTTCCGAAGGCGGTATGGTATGTGCCTCCATGAAATTGATTAAATGTATAGATCTGTAATCGTGGGACTGCATACATATCTGCTGACCTCACAAGACCCAAAGATAGTGAAAGTTTTGAAACACGAGGAGAATAAATCTAAGATGACTTCCATTCTTAGTCTAGCAGAAGCATATCGGCATCAAGCGGGAATGGAAATCAAACCAGAAATAGATAAAAATCGGACAGCAACTGAATGTGCCAAAAAAAGAAAGGAAAGAATATAAGGTGAAGGGTCAAATGAGAAGCAAAAAAATGTGGAAAATGCATAAGTATAGTTGCAAGTATAGAAAACTCCTGGAACAATCTCAAGTTGATTAGGACTGAAAGCAGGAATGGTTAAGAAGAGGCAAAGACAAACCAAAGGATGAAAGGTTAAAATTGGTGGCCCAAGATAGTGGACTATGTACACGTTGGTTTACAAAGTTCATTAAACACATGGGAGAAACAGACAAATGTAGATTTTGTAAAACAGAATTGGAAACAGTTGCACACCTTGTTGCTGGTTGTGACATACTAATGGCAGAAGGACTGTATACTGAAAGGCATAATAATGTGGCAAGACTCTTGCACTGGGGATTGTGCAAACATTATAATATTGAAGTAGCTGAAAACACTGGAAACATAAGCCATAAAGCATCATAGAAAATGATTGAAGTCTGCAGCATGGGATCATCCATTACCAATAGTTCAAAAGACAGATGCGAGAAAACCAGATGTAGTGGTCCATGAAAAGAAGGCAAAAGTAGCATTGATCATTGAAATCACTACACCTAGTGACTACAGTGTCTTACATACAGAGAGACACAAAGTCATAAAATATCAGGATTTGCAGGCAGAAACAAGAGCAATGTGGAAGAAAGATAACCAGACAGTTCCCATAGTAGGAGGAGCAACAGGTCTTATACCTAAATATGATTGTAGATTCTTTTTTATGTTATAGATACATGTAACTCCATACGAATTGCAGAAGGAGCCATTACTGGTTAAATTGTTGGTGCTGTGAAGAGCACTTCTGGCTAATATCAAAGACTGAAACAATACTAATTTCATGAACTTTAATCATACTCTGACTTAGGAATGGGATCCATTCTTGTCATGGTATTAGACACCCAAAAGATTTGGAGAAATTATCAACCCATATATTGTCAGGTGGGTTGCAAACTGGCTTACTGATAGAACTCATATGGTCAAAATAGGGGACTCCACCTCGTCCAGCAGACCTGTAACCAGTGGTGTTCCACAGGGATCGGTTCTGGGATCCCTACTGTTTGGAATCTACTTCGCTGAAGTACAGGGTAAAACTAAAGGACTGTGGCTGGCAAAGTTTGCTGATGACTGCAAACTGGGAGCTATTATTAAAACCTCTAGCGATGTCAACATCCTGCAAGAAGGTCTTATGCAGACTAATGACTAGTGGCAAAGGTGTGTTATTAAACTTAAAGCAAAAAAATGCATTAATATCCCTTTCGACAAGGGTGATGTTCCTGCAACTACCACTTCAGTAACAATACCCTAAGCATACAGTCAGTGGTGAGAGATCTAAGCACACAGGTTGACAGCAAACTTAACTTCGATCACCATGTCTCTACAGTGGCAAGAAGGGCATTTTGTGTTACTCTTCTCATAAGTAAGGGCATTGCCTCCAGAAAAAAAGGAGGTTATAACCCGCCTGTACTCTTCTCTCATCATGCCAATAATAGAGTACAGTGCTCCCTTTGGTATGTTCCTTTCCAAACACTTGCAGCAATTGGAGAGAACACAGAGGTTCCTTGCAAAGAAAATTTAGGGTCTTCAAGGTCTGTCTTATGCAGACCGACTGAAATTATTGTCACTTTACTCTGTGTCGTACAGACTGCTCAGAGGTGACCTGTGCCATGCATCTAAAGCAATCTCTGACCCAGGTTTAATGGAAATGCTGCACATTCACAAGTCAAATGAAACACGGGTCACTCACTCAAAGGACCTTAACCTGGTATGTGATATCAACAGAACTGATACAGAGGTTGTCCCACCTTTGGAACAAGCTTCTTATTCATGTTAAACAAAGCCCTTCATTGGCCCTATTTAAGCATAATTTAGACGATTGGATGGGTAACTGGAAAGTCACCCCTGGGGTTCCACCTGTGTCCCTCTTGGACAGGGGCAGTAGGTGCTGATTTTACTGTCTGCTTGAACCAGACACCCTTGGGAACATGGATTGAACTTGCCTAGGCTTGTAAGGGCCCTGGGGCTGTTAGCCTAGTAACCTCATATGATCCTATGACCTAGCATCTCCAAAGAGTAGAGATTAGAACAAGAACTCTCATCCATATACCTGCTTAACTGAATAAACTACTTGAAACTTCAACAAGGCATCTGTATTCCTTCCAAAGGGAGGATATCAGAGAGAGAGAGATAGAGTCTTCTAGATCTGCTAACTAAAGTGATTTTATCTGGGCTACTCATTTGTACTCTGTTTCGGCTCCCAAGGGTAAGGGAAGTTCCTCAATATCCTGGCCAAAGTTCCCCATTAATAGAAACACCACCACTGATCTCCTGTAAAAAACACCACTAACCTAGTGGGACTACTCCAGTCAACAAAGGATAAATAAAGATAAATAAATAATACGTTTAGGGGCATGACAGTTTGTTTTTTTACTCAGGCAGGTGTAGATGATGGAGCAGTGTTGACTGACCTCTGGAGGGTAGGGCAGCAGTATTAAGAATTTTGGAGAATATGTGATTCATAAAGGAGTAGTTATTTTAAACGTGGTTCTGTGTAGTGCATTGTATGATAAACTGGATTAAGTCTTAAACCAAAGTCATTAAGGTGATTTATGAGGTCCAATTTGCACCAACCATGGCAATTGTATTTTGTTCATAATATCTACATGTGATTCTTTGGGAAGTTTAGCAAAACATGAGGTTGAAACTGAGAAACTGGGGAGAGGAGTAATATACAAGAGCCATGGTGACTGAAAAGTTAGCAGTGAACTATTTAGGAGAGAACTTAGGATTTTTTTCAGTATGTGAGGAAGTCGCAGTCATGGAATGGTTGATGTGGCTTTTGGGTAGAAGGTGTCATTCCTTACCACTCCTGGTGTCAGGGTGATGCTGGCTGTGGATCTTGCAATTTGACAAGTAGAGGACAATGTAATGCATATTATGTTCGAGCAAAGACTCACAGATAACTAGTTATATAGTTTGTGCACTTTTTGGTTAATTTATAAAGACTCACAGATGTCAGCATTATCTGTAGTCTGTGCTGAAATAGCCATTCATGGCATTGGTCTAATTTATTGCTTATTCATTTAGTGGGGTACCATGCTTTTATGCATCACATGAGTGATCAGCATTTTTTTTGTGTGGGAAACCAGGGTTTTGCATCATAAAATTGAGATTGTAGTATCTTGAGGAGTCCTCCTTTCTTTCAGAAACAGCAGTGCATGAGGAGTCCTCCTTTCTTTCAGAAACAGCAGTGCATGAACTGATTTATGTAAGTAGTTGGATTGACAGGAGAGTGAGCAGGAGGAAACTTGCCCACTGCAAAAACGCACTTAGCAATTTTTTCTTTTATTTTGATTTTGTACTCATTTTGCCTTATATTGTTAGATTGTTTTTGATATTTTATGATGACTGTCTCATTAGGAAGCCCTTTCATTGTTCAGTAGGCCAAAACTGAGAAATGAGTGATTGATTTTGGTATTAAAATAAGTATTTAGGGAGGGGTGATAATAGGTCTGGGTGTAAACGAATGAATCTGGTTTAGATTTACTGTCGCCAAAGAGCAGCAACAGAAGAATTAAAGCAGTATGAAGGCATCTTTGGCTAAGAAGTTGACTTAGTTAAGGATGTCATCTATTTCATTTGTTTGGGGTGAGGGGTATGTAAAATAGCTTGAAATAAGAGCTGAGTAAGTGGATTTTGTTGAATGAATAGTGACGGTGAGGGGAAATGATGAGTAGCAATAGACCTAGAGAAGGTAATGGAAGGAATGCTTATCATGGCCATTAACAGTTAGCCTGTGATCGTTCAGTATTGTGAAGGTGCATAGAGGTAGTATGGTAGTTGGAATAATGAATTTGAGATGTAAGTTTATTTATTTATTTATTTATTTATTTCCAGTTTGGTGACCGGGGAGGTCCACTGGGCTCAAAGAACCTGTTTTCAGTGGAGGCCCGGGGAGAAAAGCTCCATAGTACAAAGTAAAAACTACATAATTCAGAATACATAGTACAAAGTAAAAGCTACATAATTCAAAATACAACAAAATACAATACACAGTTGCAAAAGGTACAGTAAACAACTTGTAGGTGCTAAATGGCAAACTAAGCACAGTTGAACTGCAACATATATACAATATATAATACATATTTACATGTTTGTAGGGATTGATCCCTGGTAAGTGAGGGAAAAAATGGGACTTTGAATGTGATAAATGTGATCATGTATTAAGGAAGGAAGGTAGGTAGAGTGCAATTGCACTTCCAACTACGGGAGAGGTAGGAATGGAGATGGGTTTTAAAGAGTTCAAAGTTTTCAGAGATTCTTAGAGATGGAGGGAGAGAGTTCCATTTTTTGGCTAAGGTAAAGGATAGAAGTAGCTGACCATCAGGACGATTTGGTTTGTACACAGAGATTAGATCTTGGTGGGCAGATCTTAGGGGTCTGAGAGGGGTGTATGAAGGTAAGATGTTAGCAAGTGCTGGACATGTATTAGGTTTGAAAATAAGCTTGTGAGCTGTACAGAGTTGGAGGTAGTCCAGGTAATTGGGAAGTTCTAGCCATTGCAGTTGGTGGAGAGGTATACTGTGATGAGTAGAGTATTTGGATGAAGTTGCGAACTTTGAGATTTTGTTGTAGCAGGTTTCCAGTTTAGAAGAGATGGAGGAAGATAGGTTGGTTAGTAAGGGAGCACCATACATCAGAGAGGGTAGTAAGTAGCTTAAGGCGAGGGTCTGTTTAGTTGAGGGGGAGAGAAAGTGTGAATTTCTGTACAGCATGCCAAGTTTCTGATGGGTTTTCTTAATATTTAGTTGAATATGGGTATTGAATTTTAGATGCTTGTCAATAGTAACCCCAAGACATTTGGCAAAAGGAACAATTTCTATAGTGGAGTTAGCATGACTGATAATTTTGAAGGAGGTTTTGTCAAGAGGGATAGATTTTGATGGGGTGAATAGTAGGATTTTTGATTTGTTGGCATTTAGGGAGAGATGATTTTGAAGCATCGAGTTCTCAGTAGTTGAGAAAGCAGTTTGAGTTTTAGTTCGGAGCTCAAGGAGGTTGGATGCAGAGCAGACTAGAGTTGAGTCATCTGCATATTGTACTATTTTGGTGTTAGGAATTGATGTGTGGAAATCGTTAATGAAAATATTAAAGAGCATTGGGCTGAGTATGGATCCCTGGAGTACCCCGGTTGGGGTTGGATGGAAGGCAGAGGTACCAGTTTTCCATTTCACAGCCTGGGATCTATCAGAGAGGTAGCTGCTAAACCAGGTAATGGTGTTTTGTGAAAGGTTAAGTTTAGAAAGGTGGGTAAGAAGGTGGGTATGGTAGGCAGTATCAAAAGCTTTGGAGAGGTCGAGGAGGACTGTGGATACTAGATTGCCGGAGTCACGGGCATGGTTTACTATGTCTAGAAATGAAAGAAGAGCTGTTACTGTGCTATGGCCAGGACGGAACCCATGTTGTGTTGGGGTGAAGAGTTAGTTATTTGTAAGGAATGGCATTAGCTGGAGGTGGATACATTTCTCAAGAATTTTGAAATAGGAGATAGAATTGCAATGGGTCAGAAGTTGGATAAGTTATTATTTTTGTCTCCTTTGTGGAGGGGTAGGATAAAGACGGTACGCCACAGTTTAGGGACATATGATTCCTGTTTGGATCTATTGATGGGTATACTAATGGGGATGGCAATGCTGTCTACTGCTAGTTTTAAAAAGAGAGAGGGGGTGTTGTCAGGGGCATTGGAGCATGGCTTAAGTTTAGAGAGAATTGTTTTTATGCATGACCTGGGGATGGGTTTGCGGTGAAAATTAGGAGGAGAGTTTAGCAAGGAAGATTGGGGAGAGAATTTGTGATGGGGGAGCAGTTGTTGGGGAAGGTTTTGGTGAGTTCTGCTATGGAGTTAGTAAAGAAGGAATTGAACAGTGTAGCTATTTCTGTGTCAGATTTGCTAGTGTCGGGGCAAGGATTGTTGTTGGTGCCGGGATTGAAAAGGGAGTTGATGGATTTCCAGAATTGTTTGGGGTTTGTGGAATGAGTAGTCTGGAGTTTGATATAGTATAATTTTTTATCCTGTGTAATACGTTTTTGGCTAGGTTGCGGAGTTGTTTGTATTTAAGAAAAGTGTCAGGGTGCTTATTGCAGTGATAGAGTTTCCAGGTGTTGTCCCTTTGTAGCATGGGGGTTTTGGTATCCTTAGTAAGCCAGGGGGCGGAATTGGTCTTTATACATTTTGTTCTTGGAGGGGCATGAGAGTTTAGGGTATCTAAGAAGGTTGAGTTGAAGAGTTCTAAAGCGTTATCTAGAGGGAGGGTATTTAGATTGTCCCAGTTTATAAGTTTTAGAGAATTGGAGAAAGTTGTGGCATTAAAGTTTGTGAGATTCTGAGTATGGCTATATTGATGTAGGTGAGGAGAGGAGGGAGTTGATCTATGGATGAAGGCTGGTAAGTGATCGCTAATGGAGTCTGGTAAGGTGCCAATGTGGGAGATGTTATTTGGGTGGGAGACAAGGATCCAGTCCAATATGGAGCCTGGGAGGTTATTTTTATTGGGTCTGGTTATGGCATTAGTAAGTTGGGAGAAGTTATATAGATTGATGGATACGGTAGGATTGTTGGCAGTAATTTTGTTCTATTCGATGTTTACATCTCCTAGTTTGTATGTCTCAGACTTGATACTGGTTGAGGCCCATTGAAGAATTTCCTCGAGTATTAATATTGTTCCACGGGGGTATATAGAGGGCTATGATACAAATGTTTTTTATGATTATTTAGTTTAAGGGTTCCTATGACTAGCTCAGCATTGTTGAACTGAGGAATTGGATTTTGGTAGGGTGTGATGGAGAGTAGGCTGGAGTAGATTAGGGCCACTCCTCCTCCCTTTATTTGGGCGGTCATGTCTAACAGATTGAAATCCAGGGGGTAGGATTTCTGAGTCAGATATATTGGGTTTTAGCCATGTCTCTGACATGGCTACTATATCAGGTTGGGCATGGTATAGCCAAGCGTCAAAGTTGCCTGTTTTATTTTTTAGACTCTGGGCATTGATGGTTAGGAGTTTGAGATGTTTAGGGTTGGAAATATGGGTGGTAGTAGGGAGAACTGGAGTGTTGGTTGTAGTGGGTCCTGGGTTGGGGTGTATGTCACCTGCTAGGCATAGGTGGTTGAAGGGGAATGAGATCAGGGGTTTGAGTTTACTTTTGGAGTTTAGTGTGAGGAATAGTAATGATTTAGGAATATGATGTTTCATAGAGATAGAATGTTTTAGTTTAAAGCAGAGAAGTGGGCGTGGTTGAATAAGGTTGGGAGATATTGTGTGGAAGTGAGTTAAGGTAAAAGGGATGAAGGTTGTTGAGGGTGATGGTAGGGTGAGGAGGGTATAGGATTGAAAGGGATAGTCTGAGTGAGGAATAAGAGGTAGCATGGTATAGAGGAATTAGAAGTAGTAGGCAGAGGGTGGGGATGAGCAGGGTTTGACAAGGCATGGTGTGGTGTAGGATTACAGGAAGAAATAGGAGGTGGCTATGTGAGTGAAGGAGTGAGGGAGTGAGGAACGTAGTTGGATGTAGGGTATGTATGTGAGTGTAAGAGGGAGGGGTTTAGAAGCGAGTGAAAGTACCTTGATGTTTGGGATGGGGGAGGAAGTGAAAGTGAAAAATTTTGGTCAGTATGAGACACCAAAAATGTAAATATAGGGTGGTAGTTGATGGAAGGCCAGCACTGCTGCCTCAGTCCTTATGGAGCAAAATCTTCCAAGTTGCCACCATGGAACTGGAAAAGGGCTGTGTTAAAAAGTGCAGTCACTTGAATGTTATTTATTTACATTTTGTTGATTGGGTTAGTTCCAATAGTCCAATGACCTATTTTTGTGGAGTCCCAAAGTGTATTATTACTGACTAGGAGAAACTTGACCAAGGCACCAGGCACCTTCCCCAGCTCTTTCCAAGTTCTGGTTTCTTGCATGATGGGCTGTAGAGTGGTCATGGAGAGGAACGAGAAAGTATGGAAGTGAGTGATCCAGTGATTACACTTTTGCATTTAGAAAATGGATGTTTACCAGATGATACTATAGTTTATTTGGTTTACTATCATATAGTCGACAGTCAAAATAAATTCATAGCTTAAATATTGACTAAAAACTTTGACTCTGAATGTCGAGAAGGTCAGAATGTTGCAAACACACTACCTGTTGCGAATTTGACCTTTCTCGAAATCCATAGACTGCAGTCCAACACTGCACATCACCTGACATGACGATTTTGCAGGGGGGCAAGTCTCCCTGCACCCTCCACACCCCCTGCAGATTATATATTCCAACTCCAAGATCGCACTACAGTGGGGAAAAGGGTAAATTTCCCGATCCCCACTGTACCACAGTCTCTAGTTACAAGATCGACCTCATATATGTGAATGCACTGTGCATTCGCTAACCCGGAAGTCGCACAAATGAAGGTTCGGCAACATGGAATCCAGCCAACCATAATTCAACATCCCATGGTTGCCGAACCTTCACTCGAAACTGTGAAAGTAAACCATTTATTTCTTTAATGCCGATGAATTTTCTGACTCTGCATTTGCTTCTTGAAGTCAGGTAATGAGATTACAGATGTTGAGTCATTTGTTACTGTTCCGATAACATCTAAGGGTAAAGGTATTGATATATGCAAGTCTGTGTCCTGAATGGTTCAGCGATGCAGGGAAACAAGGATGTGCTACCTGAGAATGTTAACCTTAAAATGTATGTGAAAGTAGTAGAAGTCAGCCTGAGTTTCGAGAATGTATCAACCTCTAAAGTTGCTAGTGGTGAGAATTTCCTGAAAAAGTGGACTACCTATTAATAGGTATGAGGTTTGAAACAATGCTGTACTTCCTCTTTAATTTTTCTTTAATAAAATGTATGCTTTTATACATATTGGCAATGACTTGTTTTTTGTTGTTACATTTGAGACTTTCATTAACAATTTTGTTGCCAAATATGACCTAAACAAATGTTGCGTACTATGGATATTCTGTGAAATATTGTAGGCAAAACAACATTTGATTATGCCATTTTGTTGTGCAGATGTGGACATTATGCAAATTAAAGCACATTTCTTAACATTTGTCAAAATCTTTATGATATTAATAAATATATGATGACTGTGAAGTATGGAATGGGGTTTGGGAATTTGGGGTGTCCGTAAAAACTGAGAATGGTGATTTAGTGCAGATCCCAAATGTTGTTAATATGAATGGTTATAGAACAAATGCATTTTGTAAAGGTCAACCAACCTGTTTCTTTTGTGGTTCCTCGAAACACTTAATACGGTCTTTTACAAAGAACAGGTGGATATGTCATTCATCCAAACCTCTAATAGAGCTGTGTGATTCACTAACAAAACACTACTCAACATATCAAATTCAATAACCTCAGTGGAGAATCTGTACACAAACTTCATCTCAAAAATATGGAATGGTGTGCCACACCCTCTAAGATTGCTGTACACAAAAAATACCTAACCCACACATGGCTGTTTACATGCTTAGCCCCATACTAAACACAATCCGTTCATGTTCCCAGACCATCCTAGACTCATGATCCTCTCTACCCCATGGATAGCACTTGTGTCCGTCTGTCCCATCTTCTTAGGTAAATGTCTGCCTACCTTTCCTCAGTCACTTTCACAGTGAACTAATAATTTTAAAATGCATAAGCACTGCGACGTATAATGGCTAAAAGACAGTATAATAAATCAGTAAAATGAGTAGGTACAAAAATAGAAGAAAATTACATTAAATGCATTCATTATTTTTTTTTCTGGCAGTAGACTACTAGATATAAGCAAGGACTACTTTGGAAAGACCATACGTTGTGACAGTAAGTATGACAGAAAAAGGAGGACACAGCATAGTGTCTTTGAGAAGTCCAAAAAATGAGAGACAAATAGCTCAAAACAGGCCAGCAGGGGAAAGATGGGAGAAAATATTATGCATGTAGTTGTAACAGGTTTGTGTGTGGGTGGGAAGAAAACAAATCAGTCTAGTGAGATAATGAAGAAGACAGGGCACTCTGAGCAAAGGATGGAATGCAGTGAAGGGAACCTTGTGAAAATAAGGGGACAACAGAGTATGGTGTTGGCTCACAATGATGTGGGCCACATATACAAAAGAAGAGGATGAGGGCAAAGAATGTGTGACACACAGGAAATGAGGCAGCAAGCAAGACAAAATGCTTGGGAACAAAATCCCTGGTAAAACACAGAACAGAAGTAGTAAAAAGATGAGAACACCATTATGTGGAAGAATACTGAGGTTACAAAAATATGACACTGTGGAAAGCGAGAAGGAAGCATTAATTCAGACATAACTAAGCCTTAAGTGATCAAAAGTGCTCATGCAAGCACAAAAAAACCCCAAAAAAAAAACAGATATAGCGCTATTACAAAAGTCACATTTAGATGGCACAAACATGAGAATTTAGACACAAGGGGATATGAGTTACAAGCATAATCTAGAGATTGCAGAAAAGGAGTCCTGATATTAAAAAGGGCAAATGTTTTATTAAGAATGACAGGGAAAGTAGAAGATGACCAGGGAAATTTTCCAGCAATCGAAGTAAAAAAAGTCATGGACATTCAGAAGCCACATATCTGAAACACTTGATGTCCTTAACAGGTCATTTTACTGTATCCCATGGGCCTTCATTACAAGAAGTTTAATGTATCACACAGTGAAAACTCTACCTTGGCTGGGTTTTTCTTGCAGTTTTTACAGCAATCAAAGGAGATGTACAAGGGGAAAAATAACCTTGGTGTTACTATCCATGCCACCAAAGACATGAATAACAGTTTTAGGCAAATTATGCCCGATATGCTGATAACAGGTGACTGGAATATAAATTTCAGTTTAAAAGGTATGGGGAGAGGGTGGAAGAAGCAGATCCTAATAAAAGTAGAAAAGAGAACACAAGTTCTGCAGGATGTAGGGCTAGAGGACATAAGATACAACAGCCAATAAATCTTTACAGACTATGACTACTACTCAGCCAGAAATGCTAGTTGGGTTAGAACACAGGCTTTGTAGCAGGGAACACTTGCAACAGGTAGTAGAAATTAAAACTAGCCAAATAATTATTGCCCATGTCTACATTACAGCAAAAATGCAACAAAGCACGAAGGGAGAGAAGTAAATACACTGCAGGTTTCCTACCCACTACTTAAAAAATCAGAACATTTTAAAATGGATTAGAGAGATGTTGGAACTACAGTTGGATCAATGGGGAGACGAGCAACTGGAGCCTGTGAACTTTTGAAAAACAAACATGGAAAACGGAATCTGTAAGTACTTTCAGACAAGGAAAAGAACATAACAACAAAGAAGAGAAATACTTTTGGGGTAATAAAAGGGAGATGCAAAAAAATTAAGCCAGACAAACAGAACAGCAGCAAGCATTATTAAAAGAGATGCATGAAAGAGATGACCAGAAAATATTGATGCAGCAAGTGGCATTGAAAGGGGTATGTTATGCAAATACCCCTTGACATATGAGGGCGTTAGCAGGTAAATTAAAAATGCAAATAATGGAGAGAAACATCTATTAGGTGTGGTCAGCGCAAAAAGAGAAAGTGGAATACACAGTGGGAGAAATAATTGACACAATTAGAGACTATTATATAACGCTGTATGAGACTGACATTAATTTTGAGGAAATAGAGATCAGAATTAAAGAGCACCTAAGAAAGATCCAGTTACCAAAAGTAACAGAAGAGCATCAGGGAGGGTTAGCAAAGGAAATGACATGAGAAGAAGTTAAAGGTGCAATAGAGATACAAGCAAACAATAAGCTGCCAGGAGTAGATGGTATCCATACTGAAATATGGAAGTTACATGAGGAGAAAATAGCACAGATATGACAAAACTAATGAATGCTATAATGCCACCAAGAAAATTCCCAAGGAGATGAAGAATAGGTCTATTAGGAACTATATACAAGGAAGGAAGACACCCTCAGTCGTTCATACAGGCCAGTAAAGATACTAAAACCACAATTGTAATGTTTTCATTATTGCATTCTTAAAAGACTGAAAACAGTATCACAATAAGTTATTCCTAGTGATCAGTGCAAATCTATTCAACACGTGATAAAAGCCAAAGAAAACTGATGATAGTGGAGAAGGCAAATAAGAAAGGGGCACCACCAATGTTGCCCAGTCTAGAAACAGAAAAAAGCATTTGATAGAGTGGAGTGGGCATAATCTAATTGGGCTATTAAAGGGCCAACATTTCCTGCAAGGTTGACTACACTTACTTCAAGCTATATACTTATGTTCTAGAGCTTAGATGAAGGCAATGGATTTAGAGCATCTGGCAGTGGAAATAAGATGCCCAAAAGTCCGGGTTTCAGTTGGGGGAGTGGCAAATTAAAAGTAATATTATATGCAGACAATATAATATTATCTCTGACAACACCAGAAAGTGATCTAAGCAGATTTCTAGACACTCTCACCAGATTTGGAGAATGTCAGGTTAGAAAAACTGTTACAAAAAATATCAATAACACAGAATGTTTGAGGGAGAGTTTTCTACAAATAGAGATAATTGACAAATTAAAATATTTAGGAATTTGGATTAAGAATATATCAAGGGTGTAGGTAGGAAGCATATAGTAAAGCCCTTCACACAATCAAAGAAAATTTATAAGCGTGAAGAAATCAGAACCTAGAAATAGATTGTAGAATGCAGGTCTTAAACTGGAATGTACAACCCCATATATTATATTTTGGGTAAACGTTTTGGACTCTGATACAGGGAAAGGAAGTAAAAAACTCAGAAACTTGATGAGTGACTTTATATGGGCAACAAGGGTAGCATCAAAGAAAATAAAATATACGAAAAAATAGGGAGACTGGCAGCACTAGCCTAAATAAGTATAAACTGGTAGTAGAGATGCTATATTATGGCAAATGTCAAAGTGCTGATTTTAAAGGGAGATGGAAGGAAATATTACAGGAAAAAGATAGCTGGCTTCAACAGAAAGCCATGATAGTCACATTCTCGGGTATGAACCCTGAGAAAGTATTGACCGCAGTATTAGAAATGTTGAAAATGATAGATAAGAAGGAGTTTGGAAAAAAGGAGCTAAGAAGCCTGATTGCTTATATGTTGCCAATATGGTGAAGAAGGGAGGATCAAGCTGGAGATAGCAGATGCAGGCAATGGAGCAAAGAGAAAGACTTCCCAAAATGTTGTGAACAATTAATTGGAGATCAAGGGATAGTAAATAACTATAGAATTGTCATGAATGTTAAAAATCTGAATAACAAATATTAAGGAAAGCAAAGGGGACAAACTGGGCAAAGGTGAAGAAGGAAAAGTGGTAACTTTTGCACAATGGATATTGTATGTGAGGTTAGGGAAAGAACACAAAAAGGACAAATATCATACCTGTATGCACAGGTATTAGGAGAAGACAAAAAAAAAAAAACAAGGCTGGGAAACATAACTGAATATGGAAGTAAACACAGAGCAGTAGAAAGCAGCATGAACATTACTAGGAAAGGCCTTTCAATTTCCCAAGTTTAAAATATTTACTTGGAAGTGCCTCTACATGTATTTTCTTACCCCAGGGAAACTTGCAGTGGCATTCCTAACTGAAAGCTGTATCTGTAGGTGTGTAGATAATGAGTCCGGGAACTGGAGACGTATCTTTTGGGGGTCTATATCAGTTCGTCGAATAGCTATTCAAAGAATATCCATTCGTCGAACACCTATTTATCAAAGCCGCTCTTCAACGGATGGCGAATTTGCACTAGGGCAAACCAGTCTTTGGCCACCATCTGGGATTTGCCCTTTTCCCCACTGTAGTTCGATCTTGGAGGTGGTATATTTAGTTAGGGAAGGTATGGAGATAGCCCCCCACCTTGTCAGGTTTTAAATTTTATGTTTTTTTTTTTTTTTTGCGGTCGCCCTGTTGGACAACAGCTTGTTTGTCCTAGTGAAACTTCACTGTTTGCTGAAGAGCAGCATTGATAAATAGGTGTTTGATATTTGCTGGATAGCCATTCAACAAACTAATATAGACCCCTTTTGGCTCTCCAACCAATGAAAGGAGTTCAGAAAAGCCTTACGTGAAATGGTTCTGGGCATCATGGGGAAATGTGATGAACTACGAGAAGAGAACTATTTTTCTGATTGGTGGATAATTCAGAAATATCAGGACATCTAAAGGAAATGTTAATGAATATAGTGGTGGTTGCCAAAAAAGTCAATAAACTGGAAATGGAAAAAGGGAGAAACAGACAAAGCAAGATGTTATCTTCATAGTAGCGTAAGTAGGGGAAGATGAAGAAAGGGAATTGCTAGATGATAAACAAAATTTGAATAGATGGCTACCATGGCTAAGATATTTAGATGCACATCCTAAGAACAAATATAGAATAGAACAGTGAGACACAAAAAGGAATTGAAGACATAAGGAAGGATTCCTGACTTGTAAATGGTTATGTGAAAGTTTGTTTATAAAACATGTTGGTAAAGAAAAAGAAATCGGAGATAGAGAGTAGACAAGATAATCTCATCACAGGCTTGAATCAGGAGTAAGTCTGGAAGAGAATGTGTATAGTGGAGTGTACTGTGAATTACAGCTAAAAGAAATGAAATGCATACTCAAAACATTGAACTGTTGATATTGGGCTGGTTCCAAATGTCAAAATTAACCACTGTAAGATACTGATATTGACTAAAGGACCAGTCATCAACAGCGGAAGAAAATGGCACAATGCACGTGGATAGTAAAAAATGTTATATAAAGCTGAAATGTGAAATAAAAAAGGTTATTTTTAGAACAGTCCAGCAAAAACAATAATGGCACAAGCAAATTTGAAGCAAATGAGTTTGAATGTTTAGTTTTTTCTCTGCACTGTTGTCAAAGGTAAACACAGCCAACTCTATCACAATGTCAAAACATAAATGTTACGTAATGAAATAATGATGGAAAATTCTGAACCAGGCTACTAATGGTTTCACATTGTGAGCACAGGGAACTCCTTAGGTGCTTAATACACAGAGAAGTTCACCTGCTAGGGTTAAAGCCTGAATGGGGCTTTGTACTAGCAGGGATAGAGCACAGTATGCATGCAAACACCACCATCCTCACAAAAGGGGAGTGTTGCAGCATCATAGGAGGAGAGAGCAGTGTGAGGAATAAATAACATATTCAAATAAAGAGGCTGCGTCAGGGAAATACAGGCTTTATGGCAGCCTGATACGTGTTTTTTTTTTTTTTTTTTTTTTTTTTTTTTACAAGAACACCTAAGAAGCCAAACAACTGTAAAATAATTGTTACAGTACCAGTGAAGGTAATAGTAACTACAACACAGAAATATGATCATCCAGCTGTACAGAGCTAAACCAAGGAAATCTTTGGCAGCAGCGACATGCTATGACACTCTCATGTGATGGGGTGCATATGGTTTCCTGGATAAACAAATTCAGCCCAGGATGCCCTATATAAGTAATACTAACTGCAGCACTGAAACTTGATTATCCAATTTTTTTTTGTTGGGAAGGGTGTGTTAATCCAAGGTCACACAGAGGAAGTCTGTGACAGCAACTGAATAGTGTGGCCATGTCAAGTGTTGGGTGGCGCTTCCATGCTAAATGCACATAGCCTTGTGTAATGAATATTAACTGTAGCAGTTACCAGGAAGTTACCATATTGATAATTCAGCCCTTAAAGTCAACCCAGTGGACAGGAATCTGGGAACACATAATAACAGTACCCTGATCTTTGGCCACCATGTATCTACTGTGGTGAGAAAATCATTCTGCTTTGCACAATTTATAAATAACCATATGGCATCCAGGTCCAAGGAGGTCATTGTTTCACTGTACCTGCCTGCCATCAGACCAGACATTGAGTATAGTGCACCCCTCAGCATGTACCTGGCCAAGCAATTGCAACAGCATGAGGAACTGGAAATTTATCCCTGCTTTGGCACGTGTCCCTGTTGGGCTGGGGCATCCTGTGAATGCTCATGTGTACAAGCCAATATAGTAACCATAAATTCCTTGATGTAGTCATAAATGTCAGTAATATTTTGTTAAATTTGGGGTAAGCTTGGCTAGGCTTATAATGGCTCTTCAGCCAACAGCCTAGTAACCACCCAAGAACCTTTAAACCAATGAAACTCGACTGCCCCACTGTGCAGTGTTGTGGAGTGGATTACATTCCAGAGCCAAACAGAGGAAATCTTTAGCAGTAGCAGTAGATGTAACATTGCCCTATGTTGGAGGGGCTTCAGGCCTGAAGCATACGACCTTGGTGTTAGATACTCCTGGACATAAATGGGCATAAAGGTAAAGAACTAGAGAATTGGTAAACCTCTGAGGAATGTAGTGTTCAAGCTAGTAGGAATGTACTGGAAGAATATTAAACCTTTTCTAGACAGGTGGCATTAGCTTGACATCAATACAGTCTGTTTGCTTTAATATAACAGAACCAGAACCCTTCCCCTTTTTGTCACATTTGGCTTTGAATAGCTACATGTGAAGATTTCAGATCCAATTGTTAAGCTGTAGAACAGTACAGGGACAGTGCTGGCTTAGGGGGGCAATTTGTTATCTCCTTAAGATGGGAAGTAAGACCACAACCAAGATGAAATTACTTAATCTATCTGAAATCAGAAGAAATCAGGAGAAAATAAACAGCTTGGCATGACTTGTGGATCATGTTACAAACTCCTACACAGTACATTCTGAACTAGATTCCAACATGGGTGGTGCTGACCTAGATAAGGGATAACTGAACATTGCCAGGTAACGCATGGGCAGTCACAGCAGGGGCTGGCTATTATTACACTGTGGATGTTAAGGTCATTTCAGCATGCCTTATATCTGAAGGTCTGTACATAAAAGTGCAGAAACAAATATTCCCCTCTGTTAAG